>NC_143580.1:137681070-137833796 GCF_048544385.1 Mastigoproctus giganteus
AGTGATCCTCACTCATGCCAACGCAAGGTAACAGAAATTATTACAATTGCCAGTGCAACAGCTATAAAAAGAAAAAACCCACTGCCAGGTGCAGTTCCCTGGTGGACACCTGAGATTCAGCAACTAAGGAGAGAAGTAATTAAAAGATCGAAAGACTTCCAAAGAGCACGGAGGACCTGGCCGGCTGCAGAAGTTGAAGTGCTTAGGCAGCACTACAGAAATGTCAGGAATCGTTATACAGAAACTATCAAGAAAAGTAAAAAGAGATCATGGGAGGGCTTGGTCTACACTAGAGGAAATGCTAACATCTAGGGGGTAGTTTACAAAGTCACCATCAATAAACTCCCCAGAGGCGAAGTCTTAGCATCCACTCGGACACCGCAGGGTGTGCTCACCACAACTTGGAAGCAATCAATGGAAAATATTCTCAGCGTTATTTTCAAGGACCCAGCTATGCCGTTCCAACAAGAACAGCACCAAGTGTGCCAAGAAAACCAGAATTATGACACATCACAGCAGGAGCCCCCTTTCTCACGGGAGGAGCTCCTTGTAGCCGTCGCAGAGATCAAAACCAAGAAATGTCCAGGCTTAAATCTGATCGAGCCAGAAATTGTTAAAAAGGTAGCTAAATATGCACCGAACCTTCTGCTGGATCTGTTTAACTTAGAAGCAGGAATATACCCAACTGAATGGAAGACAGCAAATATTAAGTTAATTCTGAAGAACCCAATCAAACTTCTATCAGTGGTGAGTAATCTATACGAAAAATTACTGCATAAAAGAATTTCCCAGCACTACGAAGCAGCAGGACTATCAGCGGTGAACCAATATAGGTTCAAACCAGGTTCCTTCACGATAGATGCATTGAAAAACGTGCTCATTGGAGAAGGGAATGCAGCAGGAAATACTTCCTCCTGGTCTCCATCGATTTCGCTATGGAATTTGACTCACTTTGGTGGCCGAGTGTCCTTGGCAGACTGAGGTAGGCCAGGGTGCCAATAAACCTGTTGAACACCATAAAAGATTACCTATCACAGAGAAAGGTCGAGGTCAATACCCCGTACAAGAAGATAGTAAAACAGATCTACGGAGGCTGTCCGTAGGGGTTTGTGCTGGACCCATTTCTCTGGAGCATTGTCTTCGATGAGTTCTTGAGGATGGATCTGGGGGAAGTCAAATCCCAGGCTTTCGCGGACGACCTCGTCGTTACAGTGGAAGCAAACTCAAGAGCTCAGCTTGAGACCCTAGCCAACCATGCCCTTCGACTGCTTCAAACCTGGGCAGCAAAGAACTTTCTCACGATATCACCTGCGAAAACCTCATCCATTCTCCTTAAAGGCTCGCTCGAACTGTGTAGACCACCCCGAATTAAAATTGACGAGAGCATGATGAAATTAGCGCCACAGCTCAAATATTTAGGTATTCTCCTAGACAGCAAACTATCCTTTCAGTCACACGTTAAATACATCAGAACGAAGATCAGGAACTACTCGGCCCTAGTGGCCAGGGTCTCACGTAGAGACTGGGACGTCAACAAGAGAACGCTGGCATAAGACAGTTTTCATCCCAGCAATCTCATGTGCTTCGGCCATATGGTACGATAAGACCACGCTAGTAGTAAATAAAAGAACGCTGGATTCCACCCAGCGATCCATCCTCCGCGCCATAACCCGCGCCTGCAGTACAGTGAGTACTGCAGTACTCCCACTAGACCTAGAAATCGTTAGAACTGGAATGCTCTATTGCCTTTCCAAAGGAGTCCAGTTACCTTCCTAAATTTTACAACTGATCCCACTAATAGTAGGAAGGCAGAAAAAGTACGCCTACAGAACCACCTGCTGCAAGAGTGGAAAAATAGATGGGCCGGTACCACCAAAGGAGAGATCACCCGCAAGTTTTTTCCACAGACAAATAGGGTATTCCCGAAATCACCATCATGGTTCTTCCCAGGACTTCATACAACATACTTAATAGCAGGGCATGGACCCTTCAATGCAAAGCTCGCTGGCTTCAGACTCACAGAAAACCCACATTGCACTTGTGGAGGGATAAAGACTGTAGCCATCTTATGTTTGACTGTCCCATCTACGAATACCTAAGATGTATTCTGATTACAAAAGTGAGATATCTTCGAGGAGGACAAGAATTTCTCCTCCTTGAAACGGAAGGAGATTATAAAGCATTGTCACGATTCGCCCAGGACCTCTTCGCAAGAAGAAGGGTGCAAATTGCCATACACTGAGAAAAAGAGGAAATGCCAGCCGATCCCAAAGACAAAAGATATCACCAACCAACATTTCTCCTCTTTAAACAGAAGAAGATTAAAAACGAAAACTTGATGACAGACTGCAGGCGCAACCTCGACAACCTGAATTGCAGTACGGGACTTGTCCCAGGAATGACCCACAACCCTAGAAGTTGACATCTCTTTAGAAGAACTAGAACCTAAATAGAAGACCTATCATGGACTTGTCCTCATTGCGGCTCTGCTGCCAACGCCACAGGAGATCCTATACCTGTGCTCTCTTGCGCGGTACTTTCTTTCCACTTTCCTGGGGAGGGGTAGGGATGGTTTCACTGTCTCTTCCCATCCTCGCCCTCCTTTTTCTCCTGGTGGGACATGGGCCTGCCCCACTGGTCACCTCCTCTAACCACCCCTTACTTCCTGTTTCCTCCCCAAGCCTTCAGTCTCTCCCCTACTCTGTTCACTTTCACAGCGTATATTGTTGAAACAAAGGCTTCATCTTCTTTCTGACATATAGTATATTACTAATATGTAGGGAAGAAAGAGGTGTTGAATTCTTGTCAATGGTGTTTTTATTTAAATTTTCCGAAGTAGGAAGTTATGTTCAGCCAAATTTTAAATTTTTTATGTGCGGGGAAGAGTGCATTGTAGATATATATATATATATATATATATATATATATATTTTTTTTTTTTTTTTTTTTTTTGGTAGTTGTTGGCGCATAGGCTTCTGTGGCCATAATTCACCTCCCAAGGTTTTTGGAGTACTTTGATCCAAGCCCGAGGCGGAATCGAACCCGCGACCTTTGGGTTGCCAGGCAGGCACTTTACCCACCCGGCTAGCCCGGTCGGCGCATTGTAGATAGCGTACCAATAAACATACTAATTTGATTTGGGTCATCCTAACATTCGATTTAAACTTTATTCACAATTTACATTCCGCATTACATTTCTGCTTTCATTAACATTCATCTAGTTTCACACAGTTTCCAGATTTATGTCTCGCCCACCCCTTCTTGCAGAGACATCCCGATTTATACATCAATTCGTCCACGGGTCTGGACCTGTCTTCACATGTCAGAAGGTATGCACCGTCTTTATACTCCTCATTAGGCGCACACTCTGCTAACGAAATAAAATTCAAACATTATTTTTAGAATAAAAATGTATTTATATAATTTATAAAATAATTTCGTTCCTTATAAAATTTCAGTACTTTCCATTAGAGAAGGTATTTTTGCAAAAGTTATTAATATAAACAAATTAAATTATTTTCCACTTTAACTGCAAGTACGCCAGAATGAATAACAAATTTTTAATTTCAGGCTCTGCCTTTAAAATTATTATTATTATAGTATGTAATTTGCCAACTACATACGTAACATATATAAAGACTATATATTGCGTCTAAATAAAGACACACTCGAAAGGTTTTAAAGGAAAATCGAATTAATGAAAATATCTGAATTAAAACAGTAACTACGTAATTAAATGAATCACTTTTTTCTCGCAGTTTTTTTCTTGAATGCAGAGAGTGTGGGCGTGTGTGTTCTGGGACATGCTCATGTTACAGAACCAATTGTATTTTTTATGGTGACTTTAAAGAGGCAAGTTCCTGGAGCTTACTGGAATACGGACCACAGTTTGAAGGTCAGGAATATATGTTAATGTTGGACTTCAATATCATCAGCAACCATTGACTCAGATTTGCAGAAACTTCGTTGATGTCGTTAATAAACATCGGAAACAACAAGGATAATTCCAATCGAGAATACTTGAGACGTTTTAATGATATCAGTGAAGGCCATTACGAAATACAGTACAGAGAATTCGGCCTACTGCGACAATCTCCCCAGTTACCAGGTTTCAGTCCTATTGAGAACATTTTGTTACCATCGGTCAACATACTAGTGGAATGTGTTCCACACCTCATGCTACGACGAATCCAGCCTCTTTTGTGGAATAGAGAGGGATCTACTCGCTAATAGCTAGGTGTATCTAATGAAGTACCCCTCAACGTGTGGTTCGTACTCTATATAAAATTTACAGTTTGTTTATATTTTATTTCTATTTGAAATTTTAAGTTTTAAGGTAAGAATTTTAAAAGCTTATAAAAGTTACGATGCAGATGGGCTATAGCTTTGTATATGCATTATTATGTTCTGTAAAAATGAAAACTACAGGGGTGGCGAACTTGCCTTTTGGAACCCCAACTTGATCACTGTCACCTGATTTTTCACCATAATCCGATGTGACAGAGCGTAGATTATAGATTTTTCAAGAATTGAGAAAACGTGAAGTTCCTATACACAGTACTTTGTTTGTAGAACATGATTTCCTGTTGAAAAAATCAACCTGTAAGAGGGTGGTGTGTTTCATTAATTCCCAGAAATGGAACAGATTCACCAATGGCTTTCCCATCTCCCATCTCCCATCTAAGCCTACGCTTAAATTCCTACAAAAATTTATTTTATACTCAGTAGTACGTAAAGTGGGCTTCAACTTCACTGCAACTGTGTCATTGCAGCCAACATACTTGCTAAATCCTGAATGGGCTGAGAGTTTCTTATGGCCGTGTTATGCTCGACTTCGCAATGTCCAAGCGTTTTTCCGTTAGAAGTGGATTACAACTAACACTGCTTACTGTAAATTTAGTTT
Source organism: Mastigoproctus giganteus (assembly GCF_048544385.1). Lineage (NCBI taxonomy): Eukaryota > Metazoa > Arthropoda > Arachnida > Uropygi > Thelyphonidae > Mastigoproctus > Mastigoproctus giganteus. The sequence continues at coordinate 137,685,974 of NC_143580.1, forward strand.
CCATCGGACTTCAAACAAAAAGTAACTGAGCATTGGAAAAAGAATGAAATGGTCACTTTAGCGTTCTTTCATTTTTGGAAAGTAAACGAAATTTGTTAACATTTTTAATAATTGTTGTTAAATCAATCATATACTGTATTCATATTGGAAGACAACAGCCGATTTGAACATGTTCATGTGATGTGCTGCCGTGAACAATATGAAATACAAGTGGTTGGGAGCAATCTTTTCAAGTTCCTAACTACGGAAGTTTTTCGTACATTTAAAAAAGATGAAAAAAATAGAATTATTACCTACTTTTATTGGAAGTTAATTTATTGGAGTACTTATTCGTTATTGAAACTAAGAAATATTACTTAGTCTTGGCTTTGCAGCAAGCAACCAGTACAGCACGAGAGACTAATACCAGAATGAACCGCATGGTCCATCACTAAATGTAGATCGATAAAAGTGTCGATCACTCAATGTAGATGTAGAAATTTTACACATTATATATGTTTGATTGGCACGGCTTGATCACATTTCCTTTCCAAAAACAAAGTGCGTACGCGGAATAAAAATAACCAGTATCACACCTTATTTTTTTCTTATATGTAAACAAATAACACGAAACTCTGGCTTGCACCTATATTCGCGTTTCAGGTATAGTTAAGAGAAATTCATCGGGCTGATGAAGGTCATTCCCTAAGAATATATGGAACGAAAAAGAAGAGGGGGCGCTAGCGAATGATCTTCAACTACCTTACCTTTTCTATCATTCAATTTGATTTATACAAAAAAGAAGTCGTTGGCATGGTTAAATGGGGTATTTAAATCTCACTTAAAATGTGAGAGATTTAAAATGTCCTTTTAAATGCATTTTTAAAATTTTTGATTTTAAAAGCACTTTCAATTGCAATTGAAATTGAATTTCCTTACATTTCGAGGGTACAGCTCTAAAACGGTGTTCGCATTCCGGCCGCTAGTTAGTACATTGGACCGAACCTATTGGTAACTCTCTAGGAGGCTTCAAGATCAGCTAGTGTATAATCTTGCTACCTCTACTCTGCCAGATAGTGACTGGAGGGAGTCCGAGTAGTGTGTATGCGGGGAGCATTGTCGAGGCCACGTTATGTCAAGGATCTGGGTATATTCTTACCACGTGTACACCATATCCAAAAATTTCACTACTTCATACAGCATGTCCCACCAACTTTTCCTTACTATTGAATACACCATGAATTGTCAAAATAATAAAGTAAGCTTATCTGCGAAAAGATCTAAACCTCCCAATCACTTCCTAATTCATTTCACAAATATACGTAGTCTCAGTTCTAATCTGAACGATGTCTGTCCATTTCCACTTAGGCTCAGATTACGAACCTAAGGGGACATAAATTCAAATTAAGAAAAGACAGATGTAGAATAGATGTGCGGAAATTTGCCTTTAGCCAGCGGGTGGTTAATTGCTGGAACAAACTTCCATCTGTCGTTGTGGAAGTTGATAGGTTGAATAAATTTAAGGAGGAACTGGACAGGCATTTGGAGGGAATGGTGTGATTTTTTTTTTTTTTTTGGCTGATGCTGCATAAGCTCATACATTTGCTTTCTTGCATCACATGCTACTACTACAACTACTACTAGTACTTGCAGTCTGCCCAACCCATGTACTTTTTCTGACAGAATCTCAGTTACCGGTTGATTCAACTACTGCTCATCTCAGATGCCCAAATTATTCGCTGTATGATTCCTTTCGCCTCAAAGGTGGTATTGTGCATATGTCCGTTCTGATATTCCCTATCAGAGACGTGGCAATTTGGAATCTCTTTTTTGATCTTTTCTGGCTTAAAATCTCTCTACCTCATTGTGTCAAATTCATCTGTTGTCTCTACCGTTCTCCCAACTCCACTAATTACTTGAAGCTCTTTGACTTCCTCTCTTTGCAACGTGACTTTCTCCAGTCCAACTTTCCTAACAGTGAGGTAATTTTCCTTGGCGATTTTAATGTTCACAACTCCAGTTGGCTTCCGTTTTCTACTCACACCAACCCAGCTGGTCGAGATGCTGAGGCTTTTGCAATTACTAATGACCTAGCACAGATTGTTCATTTACCTACTAGAATACCGGACAATCCTAATCATACAGCCAATACGCTTGATCTTTTTCTCACAAACAACCCTTATAAGTACACAGTTGAAGTGAGAGGTCCTTTAGGCACCAGATCACAACTTGGTGATTGTCTCTTCTCCAATGGAACCTTTATCTCATGGCTATTCCAAACCTGGTGTTGTTTGGCATTACAAGAATGCAAAATGGGATGACCTGCGAGACTTCTTTTCTTCTTTTCCTTGGTCGGATTACTGTTTCAAAACTTCTGATGTCAACTTTTGTTCAGATCGTGTCAGTGAAATTATTCTTGCAGGAATGGAATCCTTTATCCCATACTCCACTTTAAAATCTCGTGCATTAATTTCTAAAACTTTGTTTTCCAATAAATGTGCTAAATCTGTTCAAGAGAAGAATGTTGCATATCGAAATTGGCTTGTTTCTAATTCCTCAGTTTCATTTTCTGCCTACACCAAAGCTCGCAACAATTGTAATTAATCAATTATTAATCAGCCCAAACTAGAATTCGAACAGGCTAAGAGTAGAAAACTTGCTTCTTACCCTAATGGTAGCCGAGCATTCTGGTCTCTTGCCAAAGCTATTGGCCGCAACTTTTGCTCATCTCTGCTCCCACCTCTGTCCAAACCAAATGGTTCTGTTGTCACTTCAGCCAAGGATAAAGCTGACCTGCTAGCATCCCATTTTCCACTTTAAAATCTCGTCCTTTATCTAAACCTTGGTTTTCCAATAAATGTGCTAAGGCTGTTCAAGAGAAGAATGTTGCATATCGAAATTGGCTTGTTTCTAATTCTTCAGTTTCATTTTCTGCCTACACCAAAGCTCGCAACAATTGTAAAGCAGTTATTAATCAGTCCAAACTAGAGTTCGAACAGGCTAAGAGTAGAAAACTTGCTTCTTGCCATAATGGTAGCCGAGAATTCTGGTCTCTTGCCAAAGCTATTGGCCGCAACTTTTGCCTATCTCTGCTCCCACCTCTGTCCAAACCAAATGGTTCTGTTGTCACTTCAGCCAAGGATAACGCTGACCTGCTAGCATTCCATTTTTCTTCCAGCTCATGTATTAATGAACTTGGTAAAACACCTCCCACCATTCCCAACACGCTCCATTCAATGCCTCCTGTGGTCTTCCGTCAAAAGGATATCAGAAGAATTTTGATGAATCTTGATGCTAAGAAAGCTTCAGGTCCTGATGGTATTTCTCCACTTGTTCTCAAAACCTGTGCTCCTGAACTTACTCCTATTCTTTGCCACCTTTTTTCACTTTCTTATTCCAAAGGTGTTTTTCCTCTTCTTGGAAATTTGCTCATATCCAGCCAGTTCCTAAAAAGGGTGACAAATCCCTGCCATCCAATTATGGTCCCATTGCAATTACTTCTACTCTTTCTAAAGTAATGAAGAAATCAATTAACCGCCAACTCTTAAACTATCTAGAAACCTTCCTTCTGATCAACGATCGCCAGTATGGATTCCATCAGCGTCGATCCACTGGTGATATTCTGGCTTATGTTATCCATTTATGGACTAATTCAATGGAAAGGTTCGGTGAAACACGAGTAGTTTCACTTGACATCTCAAAGGCTTTTGATCGTGTTTGGCATAAAGGTCTTCTAATCAAGCTTCCATCTTGTGGTTTGCCAAATGTTTTTAGTAATTGGTTATCCAGTTTTCTCTCTGATCGCTCACTGAGGGTGATGGTAGATGGCTCTCTGTCTTCTAACTTCTCCACTAATGCCGGTGTCCCCCAAGGTTCAGTTCTTTCCCCCACTCTTTTCCTCTTATATATTAATGACCTTCTTCCATTGACTGGAAATCTTATCCATAGTTTTGCCGATGATAGCACATTGCATTCCACTTTCCATTTTGAGAAACCTTGCCCTGCTAAATCAGCTTCAACTTTTCGAAAATCTGCTACCAATTCCTTAAATGCCGATCTTCAGGTAATTCTCCAGTGGGGCAAAGAAAGCTTAGTTGATTTCAATCCTTCTAAAACTCAGTCTTGTCTTATATCTCGCAAAAAGGATTCTTCTGCTCCTATGCTTATCTTTGGCGACACACCGATTTCTAGGTAAAATGATATATCTCTTTTGGGGATTACCCTGACTTCTAATCTCTCTTGGCACAAGCACATTACAAATATTGCTTCCTCTGCATCCAAAAAAACTTGGTTTTCTCTTTCGCTCTCGGCGTTACTTTTCTTCCAAACAGTTGCTCACTCTGTATAAATCGCAAATCCGCCCTGCCATGGAATATTGTTCCCACATCTGGGGTGGTCCCCCCAAAACCTCTCAGGCTTCTAGATTCCATTCAGAAGAGGGCAGTTAGGTTAATTAATGATTCATCTCTAACAGAGTCTCTCCACTCGCTTTCTCATAGACGCACTGTTTCTGCTGCATGCATCTTCTACAGATACTTCCATGGGCATTGTGTTCTTCTGAATTGGCTTCTATAATTCCCGCTCTCTCTTTCAGAACAATCCAGACACGTGCCGCCACCAGCCAACATCCATTTACTGTCCAACTTCAAACCCACAGAACCAACTTTTCATCTTCCTCATTTATTCATTCAACTGCCGTTTTCTGGAACAACCTTCCTACATACGTACTTCCTGAAAATTACAGTCTACAGAAGTTCAAGTGCAATGTCAACAAATATCTTCTTTCGTCTTCTCAACCTCCAACCCAAGCACGGTACTAAGTACTATAGGTTCTAATACCTCTCGTGTTTGGGGTTCACATAAAAAAAAAAAAAAATTGACTTCAAAATAAAACACGAGCACGAGTTTACTAATATGTAACAACGTCATTGATGTGGGGTTTACTTATGATTGTAACTGCCGTCATGGATAAAGGGTCCAAGATGTCTTCTAAGATGACAATGCGTCAAGCCATCGGGCACTTGTTGTGCAGGAATGGTTTGAGGAACACAGTTCTGACTTTCAGCATCTCGATTAGCCTCCGAACTCCCCCGATATCAATCCGATAGAGCACTTGTGGGACACCATGAAAAGGCATATCAGGCTTCTGGATACAGCAATCACCTCCATACCTGCATTGCTGACAGCATTACACACAGCTTGGTTGGCCATACCTCCCGAACGCTTCCGACATCTTGTTGAATCAATGCCACGTTGGATAGCTGCTGTACTGAGGGCAAAAGGAGGACTTACGAAGTATTAGGTAGATGGTCTGCTGGAAGTCAGAACTGTTCCTCAAACCATTCCTGTATAACAAGTGCCCGATGGTTCGGCGCATTGTCATCTGGGAAGACACCACCGCCATTCGGGAAAAAGAGTAGCGTTGCGGGGTGTATACAGTCAGCAAGCAGTTGACGATAGCGGTCCAAGTTCCTGCCAGTGAAACATGCCTCACACCATACAATTGCCTCCACCAACCTGCACTTTTGATAGCGTGCATGATGGATCAAGAGCCTCATGTTGTTGACGCAAAATCTATACATGGTCATCAACGGTGTGGAGTAAATAACGTGACTCATTCGACTAGCACACCTTCTTCCAGTTTTCTAACGTCCAACTTGCATGCTCTTTGCACCAGGCGAGTCTTTTACGCCGATGAACCTTGGTTAGAAGAGGATGCCGTAGGGGTCGTCTGCTGGTATACGTGCGAGCGTGCGACGCACGGTCATGCCAGATATTGTTCCGGGTTGGCCCATGTTGTATTGGGTAGTCAACTCTTCAATAGTGCTGCACCTGTTCGCCTATACGAGTCGTCGGACCCGGCGCTTACCTCTAACATCAACCTTTCGCTGACCTTTGCAGTTTTGCCGTCGGGTCGTTGTTTGATCATTTTGACGCCAGTCCTGGTACACTTTACTACGGCGGCTCTCGAACACTCCACCAGTTCAGCCATTTGGGAAATCGAGGCACCAGCTCGTCGAGCTCCCACAATCTGTCCTTTATCAAAGTCCGATAAATTCTTCTTTTTACCCATCACGCTCTGAATTTTGCCACCTACTGAACCACTGACTCCTTATCTATGCTACGTAGGTCGACTAACTCCACATTCTCGTACCTCACGTGGTCAACAGGTGGCATTCAGTTTTCAGAGGGGTGGTCATAATTCAGTGATCACTCAGTGTATATGTTCTGTGGTAGATTTTCTGTTTGCTGGAGACAAAATTATGCTACCCACCCTCGATTTAAGAGTGTATCAGGAATATGCCATTTGCGGAATAACATCTCATCGTGGACAGCGCTGTGGGCAGACAAAGGTGGTGGATGAATGTGGCGGCTGACGTGTGTCTCTCGCCAATCGGAGAGCAACAATAGCACAAATCGCCGACTTCAACGAGGGAGGTGTCAGAAACGTCTCCACCAAGACCATCAGGCGATCATTAGCCACAATAGGTTATAGGAGCCGCCGACCCACCAAATTCCCATTGCTAACTCCACGACACAGGACTCTACGCCTCAACCGGGCCAAAGAACACCGGCACTGGACCTCGGATGATTGCAGACGAGTATACTGGCCCGATGAGTCCCGTTATTTCGAGGGGATGGGAGGGTGCGTATCTGACGGAAAATTCACGAAGCTACGAATTCGTCGTGTGAACAAGGAACTGTTCAGGCAGGTGGACGATCGGTAATGGTCTGGGGCGTGTTGAAATGGCACATGTTGGGACCTCTGGTACGTCTAGATGCGTCTCTGTACGGCCAGGTTACGTGTCCATCCTTGCAGACCATCTGCATCCTTTCATGGTCGTCGTGCACCCACAGGACGATGGAATATTCCAGCAGGACAATGCACCTCCCCACAGAGCCGTGGTGACCAGAAAATGGTTCGAAGAGCATTCCGCAGAGTTTACCACCATAGAATGGCCTCCCCGTTCATCGGACATGAACCCTGTAGAGCATCTTTAGGATGCTGTGGAAAGGTCCGTTCCAGCTTTGGATCCACCACTCAGGAATGCGATGGAATTATGGACAGCGGTGCAGCAAGCATGGATGGAAATACCTGTGGAACGCTTTCGTGAACTTGTGGCCTCAATGCCTCGCCGTGTGACTCCCATTATTGGGGCGAAAGGTGGGCCTACTCGTTACTGGGTAGGTATCCCATGATTTCTTTCCACTAAGTGTAAAAAATAGGCTGAAATCAAGCTACAAATGATGTAAGGTATCCTAAGCATCCTAAGCTTCTTTATTGAAATTAAGAAATATTACTTACTTTTGGGTTTGGGTAGGTAAAAGGCTTTGCAGCAAGCAGCTAGTACCGCAAGCGAGACTAGTGCCAGAATGAACTTCATGATCGACTACGGAATTTAAGAAGATGTAGACATTTTACGCTTTTTATAGAATTGATTGGCACAGCTTTGTTTCCAATGCATTTCTAGAAACAAACAAACTGAGCCCGTGAAATACAAATAACGCAGTATCACCTGATTTTTTTCTTCTGTGTAAACAAACAATACGAAACCCAGCCCTGCACCTATTCGCGTTCACGTATTGTAAAGGGAAATTCAGCGGGCTGATGAAGATCATTCATTGCCTTTTCCTCTTCACACTGCATAGCACCCCCTTCTGATTAAAAAACTATTGATAAGAACAGCAATGCTCACTTTGAGCAGTCGGTGCCAAGAATTATATGGAATGAGAAAGAAGAAGAGCCGCTGGTAAATAATATTTAACTACTTTTCCTTTTCTATCCTTTAATTTGATTTATGCAAAAATAGAAATCGTTGGAATGATTTATTTTTAAATGCATTTTCAAAATTTGTGGTATTGAAAGCACATTCAACCACAATTGACATCAAAATTATAAAAACCAGAACGAGTTTAGTACTATATAACAACGTTATTGATTAGTAAAGGGAACGGGTTGGGATCTGTTGATGATATTACCATCAGCAAATTCTGAATGGGAAACATTCACTGAAATAATCATAGAAGCTACTAGTCTTTTCATACCAATTAAGAAATACCATTCAAGGCTTAGAACTTAAATGGATATCAGATGAACTAATGAGACACTTTGTAGAGAAGAAAACGCATGGATTTTCTGGCGATTCTGTGTTGCCTAATAAATTATCTACCGATAATTTATTGGGCAACTAATAAATTATCACAGCATAAATCACAGCATGGTGTTTTCAAGTACCGATCTTCCCTGACGAATTTGATTGGGTACTGTGATGCAGTAACAAAGAAAATGAATTCAGGAACTATTTTGACGTGATATACTTCAGTAGGGGTTCTGACACTTTGAACAGAATTTCACAGCGGGTGGTCTACCACCCGCTCACAATCTCGGGGTTTTGACAGCTACTTCGTGCTGTCTTATCTTTTATCGAAAAATATAACGCCACAAATATCCCCTGATGGGTCGAAGATTTTAGGCATCTTTTTGGCCACATTAAACACCGTCTTCTTGGACTCTTATTCATTTCTAGCCATTCTGCTCCGAAAACTGCCATCAATGTTTGAGCTCCGTAAGGGATTCTTTCCTCATGAATCTACAAGATTGATTGTTTAGATTATGAGGGTGCGTTGCCCTATCAAAAATCTTTTAATCTGAATTCATGACGGAAGAAACCCGGACGGAATTCTAGTTATAGTTGAGTTGTTGTCGTTATTTAGGAGCATCAGCAACTAAGGTCACATTGCTCCGGGGATATGCGGTGGTCATTCCCTGACCTTTCCGCATCCACCGTATTTGGTGGTTATGGGCTCAAACCCCGGTCTAATCAAGAAGCGTGTACTATGCATTGGTGCTCCTGCCCACCTGGCTACAGAGGCGCCTCGAGTTATGGTACCAAGACTAGTCATGGGAGACTCACAACCTGAAATGTGCATAGTATTAAGGTCAGGCGCCGCCTGTGGTTTCCCACATCTATGCCATATATACACTGTGAAGAAATACAGAACTACTGTAAATGCCAGAAAGAGTGAGTGTTCTGTGTTGAATACGTAGTTTTGTGTTGGATTCTTTTCGGTGTCCTGGCATTTGGCCGCACGGCCCTTGGTGGAACCCCGCGTTGCCCGCACACACCGCTAGGAGGTAGCCAGGCTGCCCATTGTTCTCTGGCTAGTCTCTGCAGGGTCGCCTATGCTTCCTGACAGAGACCAATGTAAAAAAAAAAAAACAGAGAGAGTTAGAGCGGGTGGGCTTTAGAGTCAAGAAAAGGGGAGGGGGGCAGGTAGAAATATGGGGGATAAAGAAGAAGAAGGCATCCCCCAGGTACAATGGAATACATTCATCAGGCAAAAATAGGGGATGGGATTGGGAGAAAAGTTGCCGTGCAAAAGAGCACAAGGGTGATCGGCATTTGGCGCAATCTTCTTGCTCTTCTCATTCAGTTTGGTAGTTAAAGTGCTATCCGGTGATCTGTGTCCAAGTCAGTAGGGATATAAATAGGAATGCAGCTGTGGTTGTCCTATACTGGATCTTCTCAGATTTGGTGGTGGTGTAGTCTCATTTGCTGGTAGGCCTCTGCATTGATTTCCAAAATATAGGTGGTTGTCTTCTCTTGGTTTTGTTGATGACTATATCCATGGCAGGGTCTTCCGTCGTGCGAATAAGTCTTGTGCGTAGCACGTAAAGGCAATATAGTCTTCTTCTCTTTCGAGGATGTGCTGTTCTTGGCTCTTAGGAAGGTAATGTATCCTAGTCAGGAGGAGGCACCTCAATTCTTCATATATTTCGCACTCGTACATCAGGTGGTCCCAACCTTCGAGGGAACCACAGAGGCATTGTGGGTTTTCGGTGATCCCGAGTGCAGTGAGCTTTCCTCTGATAGATCCATGGCCAGGTATACTGTTGCTATTGTAGGAATGAATTTTCTTGTGACTTCTTTTGTAGACTGTGTCCACCTAACTGCCAGACCTGCTGCAAGTATGCAGTGGGGCGCTTCTTCTCGGCCTTGATGTTATTTAAGGGGTCGGTGGTAAAATCCAGACAGGAGATGGCTTTACCTTTGGAAAGAATATAAAGCAAACCACATTTGACTATTTCTAGATCTAGAGGTAGCACGCCGGCCAGCACTTTCAAGGCATGTGTGCTGACCGTGCAGCAGGCCCGTGTGATGGTGAGCAGGATGACGAGCTGAATCAAGTCAAGCTTCCTCTTATCAACTGCTGTGGTGGCCTTTGAAAACCAGATACCGGATGCATAGGTCATTATGGGGGGTGAACATAGCCTTATTGAAGATGGTGAGCGCGCGTCGCTTCAATCCCTAGTCCCAACGTGCGATTTTTGCCACGAGTGCAGTATATTTTCGAATCTTGGTATATAGATATTTCAGGTGTGGTGTGAAAGATTGGTTCCTATCCAAGATCACTCCAACATATCTCATCTCACTTGTTAACCGGATAGTTCTCCCTTAGATTTTTATTTGTGGTGGCCTCGCTACTTTCAGAGTTTTTATGCAGGATAAAATTTGTCTTTACTGGTGGATTTCCAGGTGGTTGTGCCAGGCTCAGTCCCGTAAAGTGCCGAGTGCTCTATTTGCTGCTGCTTCCAGTTAGGATCTAGTATCAGCGGCAAGGGTAAGGACTAAGTCGTCTGTATATGCTTGAGCTTGGACATTCTGCAGGTTTATATTCAGGAACTCATCAAGTACGATGTTCCGTAATAGGAAGCCCAGGACAGAGCCCTGGGGACATCCTTTGTAGATTTGGCGCATAACTTTGCTATACAGTGTCTTGACGATTATGCTCCGCTTTGATAGATAATTTTTTATGCATTGGTACAGGTTGCTAGGGAGATCTGCTGTACGGAGTCTGTCGAGGACGCTTGGCCACCAGAGTGCGTCAAAGTCCACTGAGATGGTTAAGAAATATTTTCTGTCCGTGCTGTCTGCACCTTCAATCATGTTCTCCAGGGCATCAACAATGGAACGACCCTTTCTGAATCCATATTGATTTGGGGACAGTAAGTTGGCATTGTTGTAATATGTTTCTATTCTTTGTCTTAGAAGATGCTCAAACAACTTGCTTATTACTGACAGGAGAGCGATGGGTCTATAGGAATCTGGTTGGTCATGGGGTTTGCTGGAATTTTTCAAAATTAGCCTGATGTTCGCCATTTTCTAGTCTGTTGGGAACCATCTACGCTGGAAACAATGGCTAGAGAGATTAAGGAGAAGCTCTGGATTGTATTCCGCCAACTTTTTCACAATTTCCGGTTCTAGCAAGTCTAGTCCCGGTGATTTTCTGTATCTCAGTTTTGATGCTGCGATACTGAGTTCTTCAGCTGTGAATGGAAGGTCCTGCTGTTGCTTGGTGTAACTTTTGTTGTCTTCACAGTTGTATTTGCTGCGGAGTGGATGGGACAGCTGGCTATTTGAATATTATCACAACTTGAAGCGTGAGCTCTTGGCATATGCCGTAGATAACGTTAGAGTATTGCGAGATTATTGCAATAAGTTTCATTCTCTCCTGATAGCAGTCTCGCAAGTTGATCCTTTCTGTCAAGATTTCGTTAATTACTATTGTCGATGTATATAGCAGGATCTTTGCCAGAAACTTTTTAGAACCAAACACAATGGTGGTCCTGCCACCTGGCGGCTACATTGGGGGTAACACACAGAGTAGGAAAGCTTTTAGTTGGCTTTCGTGGCTGGAACAACAGAACATTAAAATTCAACACGGTCGGTCACAGGGAGGGGAGATTAGAGTAGGAAATTTTTAATAGATGGGGTTTGTGGCGGCACTGCCTACGTATTTTATGACTGCTACTCTCACTGGTGCAGGAAGTGTTTTAGAGCTAACACTATACAGACACAAAGAAACAAACCGATGGGATTCCTGTACAATGAAACCATGAATCTTTTGTTAAGGCTCAAGGGTATCTGTATCGGAATGCCGATTTGACAGCCAACAGAAAGATGACCCAGCCATGAAAGAGTTTGTTGAAGCGGTTACACCACGCAGCTCTCTCAGAGGCGGTAGAGTTGAGTTTTTAAACTTTACCACCAGGAGGCGGATAACGAGGAGATTCATTATGTGGATTTCTGTTCGTTGTATCCGTGGGTTTGCACATACTGCGTATTTCCTCGCAGTCACCCTAAAGTCATTCTTAGCGGCTTTTACTATAGTCGAAATGCATACTTCGGTATCATCCATGCAAGAGTGATGCACCCGAGAAGCAATTCTTGCCATCCTTCCATTAAGCTCCAATGGCAAGCCAGTGTTCCCACTATGTGGTGCTTGTGCCCACGTGTAACCACGAGGACTGTAGCTTTTCGGGGATCTAGTGCACGCCTGAGTTTTATTACCGGTCTCGACTGCCAGGTCGAGACCGGTAATAAAATTAACGAAATCTACGAATTTTGGCATATCGAAGTGTTTATATGGTGGCTACATAGACACCTTCTTGAAATTCAAGCAGGAGACTTGATTTTCGATATGCCAAAATTCAGTGGAAAAAATCTTGTTTACTCATCGTATCAGAACTCTTTTCATGTATTAATAACCATTGTTTTTTTTTTTATTTTTTTATTCAGAGGTGTGCAGATTACGTCGAAACACGTTAACATACATAAAACGTAATATTTACTTGTATTTTGTTTACTGTTGTTATTTTACAAATATTTTCTTATTTGTACATATATTTAACCTGTTGAAAACCTGGGTTATCTCTTTCGTGTTGTTCAACTAAATAAAGTTGATATTTTGTTATTATTTGCTATTATTTTATTTATTTATTTTTTTTTTGTGTGTGTGTGAATTTTTATATCAATCTTGGCGATCGAGTTTTGCAAGTAGTGACTAGAAATAAAACGGTTTGTCTAGGCATTTACTATACTCGGAGCCCACCGCGAACGCCATCGTTAACAGCTCACATATCTAATATACATACTGTATATGTAAAGTCCCTTAGAGATAAAACGCAAATCCACAATAATAGCTTTCCAGGAGTAGCTAATTAGTAGCTAATTAATTGCAAATGTTTCCAAATTGTAAGTCTTTATATTTTCTCCCCCTAAAGGCATAGTCTGATGACAGGCAGAGGTAAGTTGCCTGAAACGTCACCGTTAAATGTACAGTGGTTTGGGCTATAAGCTTAATAATCTATATTATTAAACTCGCGTGGTAGAAGAGTGCTTATTACAATAGTTAATTTTCCTGAGTATAACTTCGTCTCTCCGAATTTTAATAGTTAACTGAAAACTCAGATTACTTCGCAGGCAATTTGCTTATTTGCAACTTAATTATTCACCCTGAACAAATATTTACAGATCACATCAGTATTCCTGCCCTTCTTGCACAACTTATTTTCCAATCCCTAAAATGTCAGCCAGAAGACAGCAAAAATTCTTTATTAAAAAGTAGCATCACGAAGCTGTTAGAAATAATTTTATTCACATGAAAACATGGATGGCGAAAAGAATTTTGGACACTGGTTTTTTCGGAAGCATCAAAGAAAGAATTTGGAGATCTCTTGCCGCAGAGGAATTGTTGTTGTCATTGTCATGCGGTTTTAGGAGCATCAACGACTAAGGCCTTGTTGCTCCGTGTATATTGTCTGTAAATTGCGTGGGTGCTGTGGTCGAGTTTCTGGGAGAAAAAAATCATGCTACCCTCGCCTGAAACCTTGATAGTGAATGGGATCTTGTGTTGTTGCGCTACTGGCGCACGGGATCGCTGGCATTCACTCGTATAACACCACCTCCAGTGGATGCAGGATTTTATTATTTATTTTCAGTTGTATTATATTTTATTTTTTATATTTATTGTTGTTCATTTATTTATTTTTTACTTTGCTTTGTTTAAGGCAGTGTTTAGTTATGTCCCGTCTCCTTATGGCGTAGACGGGAACTAAGAACCAGCTTTCCTGGTGATCGCTGCTTCGTGATGGTGAAGTGTCCAGAAACACCTGAACAACACGACAGAACACGTAGTGCTCTCGGGATAGCACATTTGGTATAATCACCATCCTCCCCACAGGTGGAAAAGTCAACGCAGCAAGGAATTTTTATTGGCCTTTTTCACAACGTGGCTGAGTTAATCGGCCTCAGGCGTGGGGTAGCATCGTTTTTTCTCTCTGAAACTCGAGGTTTTGTCCAACAAACAGCAAATCGATCACAGAACACATGCAATTTATAGACATATTATATGTGGTTAAATATAGAAAAAGTTGCTGATGTGCCTAGAATATATTACAACCAAGAAACATAGCACTACTCTTATTTTTGTCCACTTTAAAGAGATATGTACCATCACAGTGTACCAAGGCCAAGTTTAAGCTTGAACACCACCCTACATAACACGAACGTACGCCAATGATACTACCGCAAAAAAAGAAGTTTTTAGTGAAGGGAAAGGTTCAGCAGGATGATGAGATGAGATGATGGCAATATTATCAATTGCGCAGAAACTAATGTAACAATACAAACAAATGCAAAAGCACTCTGTGACAACGCATTTGAGAACAAATTTGATTAAATCAAAGCAAACATTCGATTCGATTTAATCCAGCTTAATGGCAAAGAATTACAAAACCAGAAACATCGTCTTCGAGGAATATGGAGTTAAGGATCCTATCAAGCAAATTGCTGTTGAATGACTGGCGGCACACCGGCACTATAGATGGTGAAAATAATGAGATAAAATCAGAGCAAACTGCACAGTGAAAACGCTAACTTTCAAGAAGTTGTGATTGATGGTGGGACTCCTCAGAATATGTTTTTTCTGTACTTTTTGTTCTCCAAAAATTTTGGTTTCCATCTAGCAGCTGCATGAATTCCAACATTTGTATGGGCGAAAATCTAACTGACAAGAATTTTATAGCTACAGTGTTCCCAGAAGTTGGGCTTGGAAATAATACTTGTTATCATCCTTACAGAGAAAACCAGACTACTGTCATGAATGGCTGCCGAAAGGGGTTTGATGCTTTAGCTATTTGGTTGGCGATGAGTACAGGTGGTAGCCAAAATTTCCAAGTTGCCCATTTTATCAGCCAGTATTTGCTGGCGTAAATGTTCTTAAGGTGGGATGGAGCAGTGGGTGTTTCTATCTCTAAAGCTAAGTGGGTGTTTCTATCTCTAAGAACTGTTGAATAAACATGAGTGATGACGTATCTGCAACAAACATCCTACGTGACAGCATAGTGGTTTCACTCCTAGTTTGGAGAGATCTGAGTTCGAGGAATGGAGGAATTTCTAAAGCCCTCCTCAATCGACGCTGTGGCTAGCCGATCTCAGGCAGAGGAATTAGGGTTACCTCTCTGAGTCATGTTTATCAGTCCGCATCATGTGCAAATCGGTCCGTGAACACACTTCTACACACAGATTACACAGACACGGATATGAGTTACACATGAGGAAGTTAAAATAAATTATTACTATTATTTCATCAAACTTTTTCTCCTTTATGGGAAATTTTACCGCTCCATCCCCCGACGAATACCAAGTGCGGGACAGTTGTTTCGTCCCGTTACTGTTATTATTATTATTACAGTTGGTAGAGGAATTCTCTTACCATGTTACTTGTGTTCAGAATCTCGGCAATGCTGAAGTTCTCTATATAAGTGCTCTCTGGGAGGTGTATTGCTGCTGGGTTCTTATGGAGGCTCTGGCATCGTGCCGTTGGATGACACGGTAATCGGGATGGTCATTATTTGTTTCATGCCACAGTTCATTGACTTCCTGTCTTATGTCTAATTTCTAGATCTTTTGCTCGTAGCTGTTCTGGAAGCTACTGATTTTAGACACCACTATGTCGATCAGGTAGCCCTTTCCTCCTTTTCGATGAGGGTTATGTATGGTCTGTTGTGGGAGATCGTCGTATCAGTTATTATGGCACGGCCCAAGTATAATTTTTGTGTAGGGGTGTCTAGTACGGTCTGAGGTTCGTACTTGTAATACGGTAAACGTTCTCTGATCAACTCATATTTTAGCTTTCTTCAGTTATATTATCCTGGCCACCTGGTTGTGTCTGTGGCCATCTGGTTATGTCTGTGAGTGTACTCAGTCTGGGTGATCGCCCTTCGTCCTGCGGTGAAGTACTGTATTGTTTCTGCAGCTAGGTGGCATCGTCGACAAATATCATCTGTTACTCCCGGTCCTTGGCAATGTATTTCCTGTAGTTCATGGTATCTGCGCGTGTAACACAGTGGTATCGTCACCGTCCTCCCCACACCGGATGGAAAATGCCCGGGTTCGAATCCCATCGATGACGCAATTAACTTTAATGGGCTTGTTTCACTCCGTGGATGAGTTAGTCAGTCTTAGGCGTAGATAGCAAGGTTTTTTTCCCCAGAAACTGGGTTTTTTCGTCCAGCAAACAGGCAAATCGACCAGAGAACACATGCAGTTTACAGATCATATAAATATAGGTAGATGTAATCATTTACAAGGGACCGTAATATCATAATTTGGTCTGTAGTTCCTGGTGTTTGTTTTGGGACCAACCTTCTGAAACTTGGTATTGAATTTATGGTTACAAAAACAGATATGCAATGCCTTAAAATTGCATATGCGGATGATTTGGAGCTGAGTGTTGCTGGCGTGTCAAGACAGAATTTAGAGATTTAGGCAGCTACTGTAAGGGATAATCTGGTATGTTGGGCATCAGATCATAAGTTAAAGACATCTGTTAGTAAAACTGTAATGTTATGTAAAGGTAGATTAGATGTGGGAAGGCCTTCAAGGGTAATAATTGAAGGGAAACAAATCCCTATGGTTAAGACAACAAAACATCTAGTAATATTAATTGACAGTTAGTTGAATTTTATGCGGCACTTGGAGTGTCTAGGTGAAAAAATTAAAAGCTTTTCCTCGTCTATTATTAGGATTAGTATAAAGGAATGGGATTTGAGTAAGAAGATTTTTCTATTATTATATAAGCCAGTATTTCTGCCTGTCATTGTGTATGAGCTAATGTTTGGTGTCCAAGATTACTCACTGTGAAATTCAGACAGAAATAATTATTGTCTGTACAAAGAAAAATGATACTATCTTTGTTTAAAATGTGTTGAACTGTTTCCACTAATGCTGCTCAGGTTATATCTGGCTGTATGCCACTAGATTTCTATGCTGCTTAAAGAGTTACTTTTATGGGTATTACTAATAATTTAGATATAACTAAGTCTGAGGCTAAGAAATTGGTAATGGATCAGTGGTGGATCTTTGATGGATCAGTGGCAGGACAGATGGTGCAGTAATGAGACTGATCCGGATCAGATTACTCGTTTGTTTCTTCCAGATGTTAACTTTGTCTGTGATAAGAAAAAAAAAAAACACCTGGTTGTTTCCAGAAATGAAAACCTCATATAATAGACATGAAAACCTTGTAAATATAAGCTTCATTATTTTGGGTTAAAACCTGACCCGTTTTCCTGCTGTGCGTGTGTTGAAACCTGGGATCATATATTGTATGATTGCATTATTTATGAGCAGTACAGACAAAATTTGAGAAATGCTATTGTTGAGTTAGGTCCTGGTAATGAAAGATGTGGAGTTTCACGCGTAGCTATCAAGGTTTTTTCGTCCAGCAAAACAGGCAAATTGACCAGAGAACACAAGCAATTTACTGACACAATATACACACATTGGTATATGTAAGAAATTACCGGGTGACCCTAATATAATAGTTTATTATTTATTTTATTTTTTGTTAAGAGTTCCTATTGTGAATTACCTGGCCTTGGATGGCGAGCGTGTATCCTTCGGTCGCGGGTAAGAGCCTCCCACCAGTCAGTCATGTGTTGGAAGCCATCTTACTATGTAGTAAGATGGCTTCTTTACTATCTCAAGAGCCATTCTCTATTCAAACGTTAGCATCACACTCTGGATGCAGCGGACAATCAACAGAAATATACACACTCTCGCGCAAATGCTCACAGGCAGATTGGACGCGCCAGCCCTGGATAACGTTCTAGCGAAACCGCGAGGGGAAATCTCCCACTACGTCCAATCCTCAACAATCTTGGTAGTCTAAGAAGATTCTTCCCTTCAAATATAGCAAATATATTTAATTCACTGCATATAGATGCTGAAAAATTCTGTGATGATGCAACATACCGGAAAGAGATCTTCCAGAATTCTTATAGACTTATCGAAATATGAATCAGCTGTATTCTGTCAACATACCAAAGAGTTGAGACAGAATGAAACTGTTTCATGTAACATAAGTGAACTTTCTACTTTAAGAAAAATAATATTTGGTTAGCTGTTGACTGTAAAAATATCTTCTCTTTAACAATTATGAAAATAAATAATAATTTGTGATTATGGAATTACTGATTTGTATTATTAATGTATATACAGAATTATTAATGTGAAAATATAAATTAAATTTAAAATGTATATACTGTATAATATTTCGGGACGAGACTTCGTGCTCAATGTATATAACCCATTGCCTGTAGTATCTCGTACCCTGCTATGTAATTAGCACCCTCCTGGAACTTAGCCTTCCTGGGGTGGTTCATTTTGTGAAATAAACAAATAATAATAATAAACCACCCTGTGTACTTGGTAGCAATTCTTCTTCTTGTACTAGTAGTTGTGATAGCATCCACAACTACTGGTAGAAGAAGCTCACTTGCACACATATGCACATAGCAGAGCAGTTCATTAGATTGTTAAGGAACCCAGAGACAGTCCCGAAGTTTCTCACTGAAGAAATCACGTATCAGAAGCCTAAAGACAGAGATACGAATTATCTATTCTGATGTGAGCCCCTGGCCTTTGGTCGTGACGGGACAGTTGCAACTTCACTTACATATATGTACATGGTATTCATTTAGTTACAATAAAGATTTTCCCTCTTTCTCGCTCATACAAAAAACCCGGCGAAATACAGGCCAATCATCTGGGCTCCGAACGATGTACAAGAGCCTGACCAGCTGCATAACCAAGAAGATATTAGATCACTTAAAGTCAGAACATAATGGTCGAACAGCAGAAAGGATGCAAAGAATGCAAGGAGCAATTAACCATAGATTCCGCAGTTGTGGAGCAAGCCTACAAGGAGCACCGCAACCTATGCACGGCCTACTTCGATTACCGCAAGGGATTCGACTCCGTACCTCATACCTGGCTAATATTGACCTGAAGATCTACAAGGTCAATCTGATAGTGACAAACTTCCTAGGAAGTTTGTCACCATTAAGGTCGAGAACGTCACAATCAGACCAATCCGCATCAGAAGAGGAATCTTTCAGGGAGATGCCCTGAGCCCACTGTGGTTCTGTCTAGCATTCAACCCGCTATCCACCGTGCTTAACGGCAGCAAGTATGGATATAACCTCAAAGAAGGAAGAAAGAACCTGTGCAACCTCACCCACCTGATGTACATGGATGACATCAAGCTTTATGCGGAAACCAAGAAGCCACTCCAGCAACTACTCCGGATCACCGAAGAATTCAGCAAGGATATCAGGATGGAATTTGGTCTACACAAATGCAAGACCCACGCACTGCACTAGGGAAAATTAGTCGGCCGAAACTACCAGCAGCTGACTGGTAAAGATATCGAAGCTATGACAGAAGGAGAGACCTGTAAATGCCTAGGGATGATGCAGGCTTAGTAGTTAGAGCACAAGAAAATCAAGAAGTGTCTGACTGAAAAATATCATCAGAGATACACAAGCCTGCTGAAAGCAAAATTGAATGGAGCGAACACAGTTAAAGCCATAAACACCTATGCAGCTCCAGTACTAACATACGCCTTTGGGGATCATAGATTGAGCTAGAGGATATTATGCGAAAGACAAGGACAGTGATGACCAAGAGCCGCCAACACCACTCGTAGTCAGCAGTGGAGAGACTAACAGTAGCTCGGAAAGAGGGAGGAAGGGACCTGATAGACATGATAGAGCAACAGAAAACAGCGATAGTTAGCCTGAAGGATTACTTCGAGAACAACGCAGCACCACTCCACCATATCATAAGGAAGATAGATAAGTGGTATACCCCACTCAACCTAAGCGAGGATCTCCTCCCGCCCAGACGACAAAAGAAACGAAGCTAGAAAGATGGATAAAGAAGACACTCCATGGCAGACACTACAATGACCTCCATCAAGATCACATCAATAACATTGCTTCCAATGCATGGCTCACAAGCGAGACCCTCTTCCCTGAGACTGATGGATTCATGCTGACCATCCAAGACCAAGTAATCACCAGAATCTATAGTAACACCAGAATCTATAGAAAATACATCGCAAAGGAGCCCGGAATGTCGGATGACACATGTCGACGATGCGCCTCAGAAACGATCTAGCACATCACAGGGGGGGCGTGCAATGTCACCCCCCAAACTGAGTCTGATCACCCAAACTGAGTACGCTCTTAGACACGACCACGTAGCCAGGATAATACATCAGAAGCTAGCGAGGATATACCAATTGGCCAAAGAAAGTGTACCATCCTACAAGTACGAACCCCAGGCAGTACTAGAGACCCCAACCCACAAGCTGTACTGGGAGCACGCCATAATAACGGATAAGACCATCCCGCAAAACAGACCAGACATAACTTTTGTGGACAAGATGGAAAAGGCTACCTACCTGATTGAAATAGCTGTGCCCAACACTAGCAATGTTCAGAAAACCCATGAGAAAAATATTAAGAAGTACACGAACCTGAGACATGAGGTCAAGAAGATGTGTCATATGCAAGAAGTAACGACCATCTCGATCATTGTGTCAACCACCGGTATGATGCCAAAAACCATACAGCCTAGCAGCAATAGGTCTCCCAGAAAACACCTACAAGGAACTCCAGAAAGTCGCAATCCTGAACGCTTGTAGGATAGTCAGAGAGTTCCTCGACTAACAGTAACACCAGACATAACAACCACCCTGTGTACTTGGTAGCAGTACCCGTCACGGAGTGGAATCCCGCAATCAGGGAGAAATAATATAAGAGCAATAATAATAATAATAGTCTTGATGGAGATCATTGTATTATCTGTCATGGAGTGGTTTCTGCGCTCATCTTTCTGCCCTTGTTTATTTTGTCTGTGTCAGTGGGATCTCCTTGGTAAGGTTGACTATTAATTTTAGGTCACCTGAATAATTAAATTCATCTGCCATGCTGTGTGTCTTATGTCTGTTAATTGCGTGTGTTCTATGGTCGATCTGTCTGTTTTGCTGGAAGAAAAATCCCAGTTTATGAGGGGAAAACCTTGCTATCTACGCCTGAGATCGACTAACTTAGCCACGGAGTTAAAAAAAAACGCCCATTAATGTTCCTCGCGTCATCGACGGGATTCGAACCCGGGCCAATTTCACCCAACTTCCTACCGCGCAGACCTTGGTAAGGTTGAGTATTGTGTGCCATTTGTATCTTTCTTATGGCTCGATAGACTGGTGCTTTGTTTTCATTTAAATATTCCGCAGTCTTAATCGCCTCTTCTGTTGTTCAATGAGGTCAGTCAGTCTACTCCCTACTTCTTTCCGGGATGTGGTCAGTCTCTTAATGGCCAACTTCGGGTGGAATTGGCGGCTCTTGGTCATCATCATCCTGGTCGATCTCACAATATCCTCCAACTCAGTGTTGGTCCAATTTATGATCCCGAAGGAGTACGTAGTACTGGGACTGGGTAAGTGTTTATGGCCGAAACCATGTTCTCGCCATTCAGTTTTGATTTTTGCAGGAGGCTCATTCTCTGATGGTATTTCTTAGTCAGGCAGGCCTTTATTTTCTTTTATTATAATTTATGAGCCTGCATCACCCCCAGATATTTGTAGGTCTCTCTCTCTCTCTCTCACACGCTCTGTCATGGCTTCAATCCCTTCACCGGTCTTCAGCTGGTGGTTTCAGCCGACGGGATTTCCTTCATGCAACCATCCTACATTTGTCTCTGCCAAATTTCATCCTGATATCAGTGAATTTTTCGGTGATCCGGAGTTGCTGTTGGGGTGGATTCTCCGTTGCGGTATAGAGTTTGATGTCATAAATTTAAACCTGGTGAGAGACAAGGTATACAGCTTCTTTCTCCATTCCTTTAGGGTATATCCATATTTTCCATAAAAATTGAACGTGATTCGAACGCTTGCCTTTTCGAAGGCAAGAACAATGATTATAATTACTATGCTTAACCCAAAGAATAACCATTATGTTAGGATTGGCTGCAACTATTATTTGATGGACAGAAAAATGCACGACTGTTCCAGAACAAAAATATCCAGCTAGAAGGCTGATTCGGCTCCTTTAAGCACCATCAATGCTAATATTCTAACGCATGCGCACAGAAACTAATTCATATATTGAAATCTTGTCGAGACAAGGAACGTTATCTGTTACTTATGTTATTATAACATACACGGAAGAACGGCAGGAATTCTTATCTATCAGCAAAACCAATCCCTTTTCTTACAGCGTGATGTAGACTATTCCTGCAGTATGGAAGTTTTTTTTTAACTAAAAGCTGAGCATTTGTATTACTTTGTGGTAAAATATTGGGATTCATTATTCGGAACTCCATCCAGTTTTGTGTTTAGTATCATCGATAATAATAAAGAATTTATGAAGTGGTGTTCATGAAATTCAGATAATTGAAGGAGCAAATAAAATATTGAAAATGAGTATCTTTCAAAAAAACCTGCAGTTCTGTTGTACTACTTGGTATATTACATGAGTGAAAGGTGATCCCTCCAGAGGCAATGAAAAAGAACGACGTGTAGGACAGATAGGGGGAATAAACAGGTAGTTAATATCTTGATTACGGTGATCAGAATATTAAAAAATACTCCTTTCCAAAAGGAAGGTTCTAAATAAGGGATTCGTTTCATCGAGAACAGCTCGCGCCTATTAGAAATTCGTGCAACATACCTTGGTTGATGCTTTCGTGTTTGTTTCTCAACCTGGTGCTTCACTATTTGCTTTGGCTGCGAAGAAGGTAAGTTTAAATGATGCACTTAATTAATTATCTTTAACGCCACTAATTATAAGAATGTACAGTGAGATACACTACTACTCGAGAAAAGTAATTTAATCCAAAATTAATGTACGTGGAAAACATTTATTGTTAAGTAATTGCCATGCATTGTTTTTCATTAAAGTCATTTATGTCATAAAACATACAGTTATAATTCATTCTGTTGATTTTGTTTATAAGTTAATTTGGAGAAAGGTGGTATACCACGGATAATATCAGAAAACTGTGGAATATAAGATTTTTTATTACTAAAAGGGGAAATTTGAGTGTCTGTAGTGGTGGAGGTGTAAATACTGGTAAGCGTGATCGACAAAAGAGATAGAGGGGAGCTTTTTCTTTAGAACAAAAGTTGGAGTGGCAACGTGAAATGCATCATGTTGCATTATTTCCTGGGGATAAGGTATCTATCTGAACAATGTCTATATTTGTGGCTGAGGTGTACCTGTGAACGAACGGAGGGGAAGGTGGAGAGGCACTTTCAGTAACTTTATCCAAAATGTACCAAAGAGCACTTTTTGGAGAGCGGATTTTTACGGATCAACCCTATAAACTTAACTTAAGTGAAATGATATTTGTCAAGAAAGGGACAGCAAGTATTAGTACACAGCCTCATTCTGTTGTTTTAATTACAAGCAAAATAAACTTTGAGACAAGCTTTCTAGTGGAATAAATTCTCTTTAATTTCAATTTAATTCGACGCATGTTGTAAGAAACAGAACAGGTTCTTGTTTTTATTACTTCAAAACGTGATGAAATTCAGACATAGGTATTTCCGTCCCCCCCAACTATTCCTTGATTCTTTCGACATAAAACGTATGAAGAGAAGAGCCATGGGGACAAGGCTCAGTGATATCTCTGTCTTCCTAAAATTAGATTTCTCCTTGTCCACGACTTACACCAAAAACGTTGCTGCATGGGGATTTTAATTCCAGCGACTCTTTAGATTGTCATACGATGACAACTCACTCTTGTGAAAATATCATACCGAAATAAATTATCTCACATGATCAGGCGATGATAGCAAACAATTCGAGAAAACAATACACATGATTATCCGCATGAGAAAGGGTGCCGATTGGCTGAAGAAAAACTGAGTTGGATAAGAGAATTGAGGTATTTAATGGCGTAAGTATCTGCGGTATAGTTAGTTGTAAGAGGGGGCACACTTGTAATTATAAGGTGCTCAGAAATGCTTTCACCCTGTTCTGCATGAAGACAATACAAAAAAAGAAGTCACTAAAACAGAACCATCGCTATCTTGAAATCATATCAAATCCTTCATAATACCCTTCAAATATCGCCATTTCTGATCACCGATTGAATAACTGCATCGCTTTGAAGACACTAACGATCTCACCATGACGTTTCTTGAAGGATAGATAATCGAAACGATTATAACGCGTTGGGGCACTGGTTTCAGATGTTCCTCCGGAGTTGCGTCCAAAATTACCTTGCATTGAGAATCAATAGGTATAGACTTGAATGTGTACAAGTTTTTTGAGGGGAGAGGAACAAGTAATGATTAAGATATGTCAATCTAAGCATTTCATAATACTGCCCCAAATAGCTTTGATTAATCTTATAGTGCTGTTCTTCCGTGAGAATTAATGGTGTTCCCTATACTATCATTATGTTGCTAGCATTCCATGGTGCTGTAGAACACAGTGAGTGTGCAAAACTAATAGCCGCTCCATTAGTTTTGCACACGAAAAACGGTAACTTAACGGTACTCATTACGAGACCATTCTTCTGACAGACTCCTCTTACGGATGCTCCCAGAAACCTAATGTGCATCGGATTTCTGGGAGCATCGGCAGGAGGAGTCTGTCAGCAGCACAGTCTGATGTTGGGTATCGGTAAGATACCTGAAAGGTTACCTTAATGTATACTAGTTTAGGCGAATAGACTATATTATCAATTTCACGTGGTATTATATTTAGTAATAATCTTAATGGAAAACAACCACGTAACGTCCTTCCCTAACTATATCAGAACGGTATTTTGTTATGGAGTGCCCATCGTAAAGTGGGTTGATTGTACAGTGAACCAGTCGTAAAGTGGGGGTCCACTGTAGTGAGCGTTGTAAGGCGTATAGCACACGTGCAATGCGTCCGCGGATTAACAAAAATCGCCAAGAAAATGCGACACGAAATGGTTTACCCTCCCCCACCATTGAATCACTCCATACCAGGCACGAGCGATGCATAACCCAATCAGTACATCCACTGATTGTGTCATGCTATTTCTTTCTTCATTTTCCACAGTATTTAATAAAAATAAATAAAATAAAGAAAAAAAAATTATAATTCGACATCCCAAAGACTAATATTGAGCGTTGTAAGGCGTGTAGAGCACGTGTACGTGCAATGAAACCACCTCCAAAGGAGGAATCTAAGCTATTTCGACAGCGGAGGAAATTACAGCGTACCATGAGTTGAATAATTCATATCTCCAGAGTCTTGCATCTCCCCAGAAATGTTAGAAGTGAATGAATTTGGAAGGAGTCATGGAAGTTGAATCTGCGAATGAAAACGATGAAGAATCCTCGAAGCTCAGTCGTAAACGAAAAGCGAAGAAGCCAAAACCGACTGTCAGAAGCACTCCAAATCATTCAACACGTAATACACAGCAGGAGCAGCATCAGGATTTTAAGAAACATCGAAGCATCCATGCACAGTTTAAACGTACAAATGTATATACCTGGATAATGATTTCGGTTCAGTGTGTTCGATTCAAGAACGATGTGAAGATTGTAGCAGCTCTAGATCATGCTCTTCTCCAAACAGCATTTCCAAATGAGGATGTAAGTGAAATGTCGGCCTGAAACAGCTGTTGTGGCTCTTTCAAGAACAAAGTGATTCCGGCTCTATCGAAGTCAAATGGTTTTAAATATCATCCGATGTCACAGCACTTGCCGAAACTAGATTTGGTAACGGAACGAACGTGTCATATCTCCGAGGATCCCATTCATGCAGATTTGTCGCCTGCCGCATTCATACGGTCAATACAGGATCCTCGGTCAAGTGATAAACGTTCGCCTAATGAAGTTTCACTTAACTTTCACTATGCGTGCTCGCCACACACACAATTTTTTCAGTATTGCTTGTTGGCTGTTGGAACAAGGTTAGTGAATGGAAGGAAGAGTTGCTCTTACGGAGAAAGGCTTAAGTTTTGCAAATTACAGTCTGGAGAGTAGGCACCTGCGAGGTGATCTGACAGAGGTGTATAAAGCCTTGAATGGTTCGAGCATGCTCAATGCTGTTGGGATTCTGCCTCTTGCTCAGAATAATCATCTGAGAGGGCATAAATTCAGATTGAAGAAAGACAGTTGTAGGATAGATGTGCGGAAGTTTGCCTTTAGCCAGCGGGTAGTTGGTTGGTGGAACAGACTTCCATCCTTTGTTGTGGAAGTTGATAGCCTAAATAAATTTAAGGGAACATACGCATTCAAAGCTTATGTGATTATTGTTTTAATCGTATACCATAATTCGATTGTATTCGCTTTCTCTGTGAGATATCTACCCAGTTAGAGGCCGTGTAGAACCTTAAGGCATCGTAATTTCCTTTCCTGAAATCATAACCCGTTCCTTTACCTGAACTACTGTTACCCCTCCCCCTCTTTTCAATCTTCACCTTAGAACCCCGTGATCACTTCCTGCTATTGATTCCTGTATTGTCAACCCTATTATGTCATCCGGTTCATGGGTGATGATCAGGTAAAGAACATTCTTTTCCCTAGTACTTTCCATGACATATTGATACAAATAAACAATCTAGTTGAATTAAAAATTTTGTTCCTCATGTCGAATTTTCTTCCCATTTGCCTCCAATCAATTAAAATCACCGATAATAAGACATTTACGCTTACTTGCCCCTTCCATTTGCATATAGAGGCTCTCATCATAACCCTCACAAACGCCTGGCCTGAAAAATCCCCTCACTCTCATTATACCTTTGCTTCCAACTATTTCACATCATACAGATTCTGTACTAGCATGCGAAACGTCTGAATCCGGGGAAGCTTTCGTCGCGCTCAGGCTGCTTTTAATAAGAAGCAAGACCCCATCACTCCTTCCATCTGCGCTATTCTTCCTAAATACATTGTACATACCATACTGAAACTCGCCAACTCCTATTTCCAGGTGGTACCACGTTTTCGTTTGCCCTATTATGTCAGCATTACTTGTCCTAACCAACAGTTCAAATTCACTCATTTTATTGAGAACACTTCTGGCATTACTGTATAAACAATTAAGATTTAGTGTTCTTGTACAGTTAACTACCCTGATACACTCCTTGAAGTTGTTTAAGTTTGCTTCCCTGGTATTAGTTATCGGCTGATTTGAAATGTTTCTGCCCTCAGAACATCTTGCTACTATGTTCTGTTGTGGTAACAAACAAGAACCCTTGAGGTATATGCAAGCGTTACTTTGACCAATGTCATCAGATAAGCGCGTAACTATATTACCCCTTTCCCCCCAAAACTAGCAGTTCCGTGAAACTTTAAGGTATTCCTCAATGATACTGCCAAAAACTCTTGCACTACTTTTTGTTTTGATTTATCCCGTTTCTACAAAAATGATTCCTTCTACGTACAAGTGCTGACCAGCTGATAAAAATGTTCCCCCAAAAGCCTTGCAGAGTCTTTCAGGTCTTGAGTAAATCCACAAGGCTTTCAGCATATAATCCTTCCTATCGTGCTTTGGGAGAATTGCAGACATTCAGACTTAACTGGCGGTATTTCTTCATCATTGTCCTATATTTGTCTAACAAATCGTAAGATCGTCGGTGCTTAATATCATTAGTCCCCAAATGCATAATTATACAAAGGGTACTAGGAAAGTTTTGCAATATGATGCAACAATGAATCACAGGAAGCTGCATGTTGAGACATGTTCATAGTAGCCGCCGCGCCAAGTCGATGGGCTCAGTTATTCATTAGTAGTGAGAGTGTAAAGTGCTTGCGATGGCATCGTGGTCACGAAATGAGATAAGGACAGTTTTGCGGTATAATTTCGTGCGTGGTTTAACCATAGACCAGTGCTTAGAAGAAATGACTCTTGCACTAGATGATGATTGTCCATATCGTACAACGATATTCAGGTGGTATAGAGAATTCCAAAGGGGAAATTTCACTCTGGAGGATTCGGAGAGGCCACGAACGTCAGTTACGGAGGAAAACGTTACTGCTGTGAGGAAAATGCTTGACGAAAACAGGCGAGTGACCTACCAACAGATAGAGGATACTTTGGGCCTAAATGCACCAGCAATTCGTTCGATTCTGCAAGATCATTTGCACGTGAAGAAACTTTGTTCTCTCTGGGTGCCGCATCAACTGACTGAAGAGCAGATGACACGACGTGTGACTTGGTGCCGGGAGATGTTAAAAAAGTTTGATAAGGGACAATCTCGGTATGTGAACAACATCGTGACAGGTGACGAGACTTGGCTGTACTATTACGATCTGCCGACCAAGGCTCAATACAAAGTTTGGGTCTTTGGTGATGACGACACACCCGTAATTGTCAGAAAATCCCGATCTGTAAAGAAGAAAATGATAGCTGTATTTTTAAAATCGAGTGGAATTGTGGAACGTGTCGTTTTGGACACGCAGAAGACAGTCACAGCTAAGTGGTATACTGAACAATGCCTGCCTAAAGTCATTGGATCTATGAAGAACCTGCGGCCAAAGTCAAGAATGGACACCTGGTACCCCCATCACGATAACGCTCCAGTTCACCGCGCCAAAGCCTGCACCGAATATTTGACCACGACAGGACTGAAACTTCTCGAGCACCCTCCCTACAGGCCAGACCTTGCTCCCTGCGACTTTGCACTGTTCCCGCATGTGAAAATGAAGGTAAAAGGGAGGCGGTTTTCCAGTGATGAGGACCTTCTACGGGCTTGGGACAACGAGTGTGCTTTACTCCCTAGTGAAACTTGGCAGAACTGGTTTAAAGATTGGTTTAGGAGGATGGAGAGGTGTATTGAATGTAGAGGAAATTACTTTGAAAAAATTAAATAAACAAAGCCGTATTGCAAAACTTTCCTAGTACCCTTTGTATTCTCTTTAACCCCCCTTAAAATCTGACAATCTGTTTGTAACATCATTAATTGTTTCTCCCTGCAGACATACCCTGGTTCTAGTCCACCTATCCTTATTACAAAAATATTTCATTTTGCCCTGACCTCTTAATAGAAATAAGTCCTTTTGAACCAGAGCAGTTTGCACTTGGTTATTCTCTTCTGGGACCCGAATCGGGAGTGCATCACTTTGTATATTACTATGCTCTTGAGTCCCCTGATGAGTTTCCAGTTATATTATTCTCTAAAGCAAGCACACGTATTTTCAGTGACTCAGATTCTTCTAGCAATGCACCAAATTTTAACTTTAGATCGGTACACTCCCTACAACGGTGACAAAGAAAAGAGTCGCCAGGTGAGCTATGACTAGCCACTAGGTCGACCTTGGAATACATGCCACAGATTCTACAAACCATGAAATCATGATTCGCCCGGAAATCGAAATCGGCTGTTTCTTCCATGAGTCCGATAGCCGGATGGATCTTATCACAACCATTTTTAAATTTACTAAATATCACAAAGTAACTTCTAAAAAATTATATTTATAATATTATAAAAACTTAAATTTACAAACAGGAGGGAAAAAACACTTACATCATAATAAACTTTACAACTTATTAAACTTTATTCGCAATTTACATTTTGCATTTAATTTCTGCTTTCATTAACATTTGTCTTGTTTCACACACCTTCCGCATTTGTGTCTCACGAACCCCTTTTTGCAGAAACATCCAGAAATGCACATCTTATTGCACAGGAATGTGACCCGTTTTTCACATGTAGGAGGGCACGCAGTACCACATTCTCTATACACCTCATTAGGCGGACACTTTTCTAATGAAATAAAATCGAAACATTTACTTTTAGAATAAAAAATGAAAATCACATTTACTTTATTTATAAAATAATATCAGCCCTTATAAAATTTTTAGTACTGTTATTACCCTTTACAGAAGACATTTTTGAATTACTTATTAATGAAAACAAATGAATTGCTTTACACCTTTACTACAGGTAACCCAGGATGAATAATAAATTGTACATTTAAGACTACGTATTTAAAATTATTATCTTATGTAATTTTCCTTCTACATACATAACATCTCATGGTGAAAATTCTATTAGTGAATCTTCGCCAAGTACTTAACTTAAATTTAATAAGATTCTTTCAAGTCGATAAAGGTGTTGTTAGTACCTGTAACTCCAACATTTTCTAATTCCTTCTAGCTTGTAAAATTGTGGTTGACTCCTTTATTTATTGCTCCATAAGAGAAACTCAGATGGCTTCCTTCTTTCTCTTCGCTAACGTGTAAACATGTTTTTTGAACAGACTCATCAATGATTCGATAAGTTAATGGAACACTCGTTGGCTCCTTTTCGCCAAAACAATGAATTTCCACTCATTCAGTCAACAAAGTCTCTTCAGTTCATTTCAGATTTATAAAATAATGTTATATGCAATCACCTGGCTGTGAATATTCGTGATAGGAAGGTCAGCTGGAAGCTATATTTTGTGACATTGTCTGGTAGATTTCGAAGAGAAACTATGATGCTTCAAAAAATGATTTATAAAATTTTTCTGAAAGATTTCAATTCCTTGATCGAGGGAGTGAATCACTGGTGTAGTGGGTAGAAGTAGAAAAACTAATTCTGCATTCTGCCACTGAACTATAGCTGTGCAGTTGTATAATTCGATGATGGAAAACATGTTAACCACTTTGCTTATTGGAGGCTTGAAGTGGTGGAACCCATGTATAGTCTCTAGAGCTACGTTCCAGTTAACCCTTCCCCATCTCTTCCATCATGCAGTACGATTGGTGACCTTTGAGGTCACCAATCGTGGTGAGCTCAAATGGTGATGAACATCGTGGCGAGATCCAATATTCCTTACATTTCGAGGATACAGCTCTAAAAAGGTGTTCGCAGGCCGGCCGCCAGTTAGTACACCGGACCGAACCAAACCCATTGGTAACTCCCTAGGAGGTTTTCGGATCAGCTAGTGTATAATCTTGCTACCTCTACTCTGTCAGATAGCGACTGGAGGGAGTCCGAGTAATGTGTATGCGGGGAGCATTGTCGAGGCCACGTTATGTCAAGGATCTGGGTATATTCATACAGCATGTCCCGCCCACTTTTTCTTACTATTGAATACACCATGAAATGTCAAATAATAGAGCAAGCTTATCTGCTAAAAGATCTAAACCTCCCAAACACTTCCTAATTCATTTCACAAATATACGTGGTCTCAATTCTGATCTCAACGATGTCGACTTCCACTTGCAGTCTGCCAAACCCATGTACTTTTTCTAACAGAATCTCATTTATCGGTTGATTCAACTACTGCTCATCTCAGATGCCCAAATTATTCGCTGTATGATTCCTTTCGCCTCAAAGGTGGTATTTGTGCATATATCCGCTCCGATATTCCCTGTCAGAGACTTGGCAATTTGGAATCTCCTCTCTTTGAACTTCTCTTTCTTAAAATATCTCTACCTCATTATGTTAAATTCATCTGTTGTCTCTACCGTTCTCCCAACTCCACTAATCACTTGGAGCTCTTTGACTTCCTCTCCTTGCAATTTGACTTTCTCCAGTCCAACTTTCCTAACAGTGAGGTAATTTTCCTTGGCGATTTTAATGTTCACAACTCCAGCTGGCTTCCGTTTTCTACTCACACCAACCCAGCTGGTCGAGATGCTGAGGCTTTTGCAATTACTAATGACCTTACACAGATTGTTCATTTACCTACAAGAATACCGAATAATCCTAATCCTACAGCCAACACGCTTGATCTTTTTCTCACAAACAACCATTGTAAGTACACGGTCGAAGTGACAGGGCCTTTAGGCACTTCAGATCACAACTTGGTGATTGTCTCTTCTTCAATGGAGCCTTTATCTCATGACTATTCCCAACCTGGTTGTTTGGCGTTACAAGAATGCAAAATGAGATGACCTGCGAGATTTCTTTTCTTTTGCTTGGTCGGATTGCTGTTTCGAAACTTCTGATCAACGTTTGCTCAGACCGTGTCAGCGAAATTATTCTTGAAGGAATGGAATCCTTTATCTCACACTCCACTTTAAAATCTCGTCCTTTATCTAAACCTTGGTTTTTCAATAAATGTGCTAAATCTCTTCAAGAGAAGAATGTTGCATATCGAAATTGGGTTGTTTCCAATTCTTCAGTTTCATTTTCTGCCTACACCAAAGCTCGCAACAATTGTAGAGCAGTTATTAATCAGTCCAAACTAGAGTTTGAACAGGCTAAGAGTAGAAAACTTGCCTCTTGCCGTAATGGTAGCCGAGCATTCAGGTCTCTTGCCAAAGCTATTGGCCGCAACTTTTACCCATCTCTGCTCCCACCTCTGTCCAAACCAGATGGTTCTGTTGTAATTTTAGCCAAAGATAAAGCTGACCTTCTAGCATCCCATTTTTCTTCCAACTCATGTATTAATAATCTTGGTAAAACACCACCCACCATTCCCAACACGCTCCATTCAATGGCTCCTGTGGTCTTCCGTCAAAAGGACGTCAGAAATATTTTTGACGCATCTAGATGCTAAGAAAGCTTCAGATCCTGATGGTATTTCTCCACTTGTTCTCAAAACCTGAGCTCCTGAAGTTACTCCTGTTCTTTGCCGCCTTTTTTCACTTTCTTATTGCAAAGGTGTTTTCGCTTCTGCTTGGAAATTTGCTCATATCCAGCCAGTTCCTAAAAAGGGTGACAAATCCCTGCAATCCAATTATCGTCACATTGCAATTTCTTCTACTCTTTCTAAAGTAATGGAGAAATCAATTAACTGCCAACTTTTAAACTACCTAGAAACCTTCCGTCTGATCAATGATCGCCAGTATGGATTCCGTCAGTGTCGATCCACTGGTGATATTCTGGCTTATGGTACTCATTTATGGACAAATTCAGTGGAAAGGTTCGGTGAAACGTATGTAGTTGCTCTTGACATCTCAAAGGCTTTCGATCGTGTTTGGCATAAAGGTCTTCTATACAAGCTTCCATATTATGGTTTTTCAACTGTTTTTTGTAATTGGTTATCCAGTTTTCTCTCTGATCGCTCGCTGAGGGTGATGGTAGATGGCTCCCTATCTTCTAACTTCTCCACTAATGCCGGTGTCCCCGAAGGTTCAGTTTTTTCCCCAAAACTCTTTTCCTCTTGTATATTAATGACCTTCTTCCATTGACTGGAAATCCTATCCATAGTTTTGCCGATGATAGCACATTGAATTCCACTTTCCATTTTGAGAAACCTTGCCCTGCTCATTCATCTTCAACTTCTCGAATATCCGCTATCAATTTCTTAAATGCCGATCTCCAGGTATTTCTCCAGTGGGGTAAAGACAACTTAGTTGATTTCAGCCCTTCTAAAACTCAGTCTTGTCTTATATCTCGCAAAAAAGGATTCTTCCCCTCCTATGCTTATCTTTAGTGACACTCCGATTTCTAGGAAAAATGATATATCTCTTTTGGGGATTACCCTGACTTCTAATCTCTCTTGGCACAAGCACATTACAAATATTGCTTCCTCTGCATCTAAAAAACTTGGTTTTCTCTTTCGCTCTCGGCGTTACTTTTCTTCCAAACAGCTGCTCACTCTGTATAAATTGCAAATCCGCCCTACCATTGAATATTGTTCCCACATCTGGGGTGGTGCCCCCAAAACCTCTCTCAGACTTCTTGATTCCATTCAGAAGAGAGCAGTTACGTTAATTAATGACTCATCTCTAACAGAGTCTCTCCACTCGCTGTCTCATAGACGCACTGTTTCTGCTGCATGCCTCTTCTACAGATACTTCCATGGGCCTGTTCTTCTGAATTGGCTTCTATAATTCCCAATCTCTCTTTCAAAACAATCCGAATACGTGCCGCCACCAGCCAACATCCATTTACTGTCCAACTTCAAACCCACAGAACCAACTTTTCATCTTCCTCATTTATTCATTCAACTGCCGTTTTCTGGAACAACCTTCCTTCAAACGCATTTCCTGAAAATTACAATCTACAGAAGTTCAAGTCCAATTTCAACAAATATCTTCTTTCATCTTCTCAACCTCCAACCCAAGCACGGTACTGAGTACTATAGGTTCTAATACCTCTCGTGTTTGGGGTTTATATAAAAAAAAAAAAAAAAATCCTTCGTTTTCACCTGAACCTGTAGATAATAGGTTGAAATAGATAATTTTTATTTATATGAAATAGATTGTTATGAAATAGATAATTTTTAATACTGCAGTATGCATAGTTTTTCTAGTGGTAATGTTAATGTTTATTTTAATTTTTTTTCTGATTTTATCTTTTATACTACAAAAAAATCTTAATGTATTCTATAATCTGCGCGGTAGCACAGTGGTATCGTCAATGTGCTCCTCATAACGGTCGGGAAAGGGTTCGGGTTCGAATCCCGTCGATGACGTGAGGAACTTTAATAGCTTTTTCACTCCGTGCCTTAGTTAGTCGGTCTCATTCCTAGATTGTAAGGTTTTTTTCCAACCAGAAAGTGTTTTTTTTTTCGTCCAGCAAAACAGGCAAATCGACCAGAGAACACGCATTTTACAGAATTACCTGGTGACCCTAATATAATAGTTTTGACGTATTCTACAAATCCATCGATATTTCGCTAGTCATTTATCTCCTCCCCGTGTGAGATGATAGAATACAATGGTGAATTAGAGATATGGGAAATGGGAGTGGATTTTCTCTCACTCTTCGTAGTACTAACTATTTTCAACAAACTGCGGCAAACGGATACAGCCGAAAGATCGTTGTATAATCAGATCGATGTGGAATTATCTACTCTTAATAAATCCATGCTGTGATCGATTTGCAGCCCCATTCCTCTTCATATGATCTTTCATTCCTTCTTTAGCAACGGATTCCGTAATTTTCCATGGCACAGACGACAATTTTACTAGTATCTATGATTTCACACATCTCAATCTGTGAACCTATTCTCGAAATTGCTTTGAATTTATAGAAATTATTCCAAACAAATCAATCTATTTTGTTCTTTTTATTGGTGTCTTTTATTAATTCCCAGAAATTGAAGAGATTTGTTTATGGCTGTCCCATCTCCCCTCCCAATCTACGCTTACGTTAATACAAAAATTGAGTTTATATTCGGTAGTACGTAAAGTGGGCTTCAACCTAACTGAAACTGTAATTTTGCAGCTAACATATTTGCCGAATAGTCAATGGGAGGAGAAAATTTTATGACTGTGTAATGCTCGACCTCGCAATGTGCAAGCGCTTTTCCGTTACCAGTGGATTACAACTCGCCCTCGTTACTGCAAATTTAGTTCTCATAGGACTGCAAACAAAAAAGCTTGTAGTTGCGTTTTTGGAACATTAGTGACCAAAGATATGGATCCGTTTAGGCACTCTGTAAATGTTCTGTGGTCTTGTTTCTGGAAGAAAAATCTATACTGCGCTATCCTCGCTAGAGACCGACTAACTCAGCCATTTTGCGTGAAATAGACCCATAAAAATTCTTCTCGTCATCGACGGGACTCGAACCCTGGTATCTTTCAAAAGATGTGAGTAGGATGGCGATTGTACCAACGAGTGTAAACAAGAAGTAATTAGGGATGTGACAAAGAATAAAATGGTCAAGTTTGAGTTCTTTCATTTTTGGAAACTAAGCGAAAGTTATAGTTTTTAATAATATTCTCTCTGTTGTTAAATCAATCATATTGGCAGAAAACAGCAGAGTTGAACGGGTCCATTCAACTGCAACCCTACACACGATAAAATATAATTGTTTAAGAGCAATATTTTTCGAGTTGCTAACTAAATCTTCTCAGCCATTTGAAAAAATGGTCAAAGCGTTTGTTTGTTTGTTTGTTTGTTATTTGGTTTTTAGGAGCATTAGCAACTAAGGCCATATTGCTCCGGGATATGCGGTGGTCATTCCTGGTCAAAGCGTTATCCACTCTTATTGGAACTTTATTACATTACTTACTCTTTATTGAAATCATTAAGAAATGTATTACTTACTCGGGAGTGATGAATGGGCTTCACAGCAAGCAGCCAGTACAGAAAGAGAGACTAGTACCAGAATGAACTTCATGATCGACCACTATATTTAAGCAGATGTAGAATTTTTATGTTTTATTGGCAAGGCTTTCTGTTCACATTTTTCTTTCCAAAAACAAAGTGGGCACGTAGAATAAAAATAACAGAGTATCAAAATATTTGCTTCTTGCATGTAAGCGAACAACGTGAAACACCGCCTTGTACGTATATTCGCGTTTCATGTCTGGTTCAGAGAAATTCAACGGCTGATCAATGCGATTCAATACCTTTTCCTCGTCGCAGTGCACAGCACTCACATCCCATTAAAAAAACAGTTCATAAGAACGGCAATGCTAACTTTGATTATGTGAGTGAAAAGTGTACAGAATGAGAAAGAAGAGTGGCCCCACAGAATGATCCTCAACCGCCTTTCCTTTTCTATCCTTCAATTTGAATTCTACAAAACGTTGCCGTGATTAAATGAAGTATTAGAGACTGTTATTAAAATTTAATCAGTGCTTTTAAATACATTTTTAAAATTTGTCATTTTAAAAGCACGTTCAACTGCAATTCACATCAAAAACGAGCACTAATTTACTAATATCCATCAAAATTATTGATGTGGAATTCACATTACCATCACGGGTAAAGAGAAGGGTTTTTACTTTCGTAAGTGCAACTACAGTGGGATCTACTGATGATTTTACCATCAGCAAATTATAAGTGTGAAGCATTCAAGGAAATAAGCATGGCTTTTCATATCAACTAAGAAGCACGATTCAAGGCTTAGAACTAAATGGATGTCAGATGAACTGATGAGACGCGCAGAAAATACATGCACGCATATAAATTAACAGGTGATATAGAAGCCTGTGGTAGATAAAAAGTAGGCTGCTATCAAGCACAGATGATGTAAGGCGACCTCAAGCAGATAATGAGAAATGTTTGCTAAAGGATGCAAAGAAAAATTGCAAAAACTTCTTGTGTAAACCCTAAAAGGAGGCGGGTGAATCGTAAAGGTCCATTTGATATTGATGGTTCTGTTGTTGATAATCCTTCACAGGTTTTTGACAAACTAAAATAAGTACTTTGCTTCTACATTCACACATCAAGAATTCTTTACGGAATTGATTCTAGAAGTTTGAGACTGCCAGGGAGCTAAAAGATTTTGTAATAACTGAGGAAACTGGAAGAGAAATTACTGAAGTTATATATATATATATATATATATATATATATATATATATATATATATATATATATATATATATATATATATAAGGCAGCAAGGGTGGATGGGATATAACCAGTCATATTAAGGGACGCAGAAAACGAGAAAGCAGACTCTTAGACATAATTATGAGAGATTCAGGAGAATTCCTGTGGATGATTGAAAAGCTTGCAAAGGGGATCAAAGACATGCCAAACAGGAGAAAACAGTGTTTGGAATAATTTCCGCAAGTATCCTACCAATAGTAACTTATTTGCTTATAATAGACTTAAAGCTAAAGAGAAATAAATTATACAGAATGAGAAACGTGACTCGTGAATTGCTTTTGCCTCAACCATCACAAAGCTGGACACATAGCTCATCTGGAGAAAGATATAGGCCCTAAATGGCAAATTTGTCCTGCTGCCCTCTCCGATACTTCGTTGGAAAGGTAAAGATGTGTGTGCTCCCGAGGAAGTTGCTAATGCACTACCAGAATCGTTTGCCACAATCCCTGCCTCTGCTTCTTATGCATCAAAGCAGATGCAGAACGATATGGAATCAACTTATCCACGCACAGCTCATTCCCGTAGAACCAACCTTTTATAGTAACAGAGCTCAAAGAATCATTAAATAGATCATCCAATCGTGCCGCAGGCCCAGATGGTATTTATTACATTATGAAATACCAGATGTTATTTATTACAATCGGATCTTCTCTGAAAATGCCTATCCTCCTTTCTCGCGCCATTCTTTCATTATCTTCATACCAAAACCAGACAAAGATCCTTCCCTGGTTCAGAATTATAAACTCATATCTCTACAAGCTACTTGGGAAAAAACTTTCGAAAGGATGGTTCACTCAAGGCTCACTTTGATCCTGCAGTCACAGAATCTCCTGCCAGATAATCTCTATGGCTTTCCGAAAAAACATCCCTGGACGTCCTCATCAAGGTAGAATTTCATATCCTCAATGCCTTTGTCAGGAAAGAACATCTAGTAATGGTCAACTTTGATCTTGAAAAAGCATTTGACACTACCAGGCGTCATGGAATTATGCATCTTTACCATCTGAGACTTAGGAGACATTTGCCTGAAATAAATCAATTTCCTGCAATTGCGCGCTTTTCAGGTCCGATATAAAAACTTACCCTGCTTCTCATATTCAGGAAGAAGTCCCGCAGGATCGATACTTAGTTCGACACGTTTTGCAATCCGAGTTATTGTCATGCATGATTGCAAATCATGCTGATTTGCAATCAGCATGACAATAGATATCCCAAAAACTGTTAAAACTTATTGTATGCAGATGACCTTACCATTTCTTGTCAGTCTCAAAGTATCAGTACTATGGAACGGCTGCTCCTACTTGCCATAACTAAAATAGAATCCTTGACTTTACGTAATAGTTACGCCTCTCAGTAAGAAATACACTACCACTCACTTTTGCAAGTGTCGGGTGGTCCATCATCGTGATCCTGAATTGCAAATAAACAGGACTCTAATACCACTTGCTACCACCGTTAGATTTTTTGGACTGAGCTTAGACAGTAAGTTCAATTGACAAGCTCACATCACTCATTTACGAAATATTTGTCTAAAGCATGTGAATATACTTCGGTTCATCTCATTCATGTATTGGGGTGCTGATCAGTATACTTTACTGCATCTTTACAGAACTTTGATCCGTTCCCCTAGATTATGGTTGTCCACTTTGACTCTGCCAGGAACACTAATTTATAACTGCTGAATGCCATCCAGCACAATATTCTGAGGACTTTTCCGATCCAGAGTCTTTACATTGAAGCCATAATCCCCCATTACATTTTCATAAAAAAACACTATTGCCCCACTATGCTGCTGAGATCCAGAGTCTTCCATCGCACCGCAGTTGGGAGTATTTTTATAATACTCAGTGGGATTTGTTCTATGAGAATCGACCGGCCACCCTCAGGATTAAAGAGCTTGTCCAGAGTTGGAATATCGATTTGAATGATATTTTTCAGGACATGTGGCCCTGTTCCGTACGTTTCTGCCTCTTACCATCTTCTTCAGTGGGGGAAAGAATGCTATGTGCCTACCTGCAATATCGGGCAGTTGCACTCAGCTCACACTGTCCTAAACTCGCATGCCTGTAAAATCTATACTTACGAATCAAAAACTGCCAGTATGGTATGTGCTGCAGCTGTTTTTCCTTCACTTACGGTTACAGTCTCACTACCATTAGCCTGCAGCGTCTTCACTGCTGAATTATACGCCATCAAGTACTTAGTAAGATTATAGAGCGTTCCATCTCACTTACTATAATTTACGCTGACTCCCTCAGTGCTGTCTATGCAATAAGAAAGAATTTCTCCTCATCCTACATTGAAAGACATTCATTCCCAGCTATTCTCTTGCAGTGTATTCAATCCGTTTTTGCTGGATCCCTGGCCATTCTGGTATTTTGGGAAATGAAAGTGCCGACTTTGCCGCTGAACATCCTCAGGTTCCGTACACTAACTATAAGTCTGTCATACGC
Organism: Mastigoproctus giganteus; assembly: GCF_048544385.1. Classification (NCBI taxonomy): domain Eukaryota; kingdom Metazoa; phylum Arthropoda; class Arachnida; order Uropygi; family Thelyphonidae; genus Mastigoproctus; species Mastigoproctus giganteus. The sequence continues at coordinate 137,725,761 of NC_143580.1, forward strand.
AAAGCGTGCGACGATAAATGGTCATAGATCTGGAAAAGTGACGCCAACAATATACTTTACCAGATAAAACAAGATCCAAAGCTATGGCTGTCTTGCGTCCGACGAAACAGACGAGGGGAAGTGGAATTGGCAAGACTGAGAATTGGACACTCATCATACTCATTTCTTCCTGTTATTTTGCGAAAACCCACCGCACCGCTCCGCTCATCCTTTCACAGACAACTTACGGTTCGTCATTTTCTGGTTAATTGTCCCTTACATTCAACCATCCGGTCAAACAATTTTCAATCACTCTCTGCGTTGAACATCTATAACCTGTGGCAGATTAAGGATAGTTGGGGACCCCCCAAAAATTTTAAAGTTAGGTGGCAAATAAATGAAATTTTGTATTTTTTGAACTACTGGATTTTTCTGCCTGTTAAAGGATGATAAATAAAACTTTTTAGTTTATTGAATAATTTATATCATTTTTACAAATTTACTTTGCGAATTTTAGAATTCGCGAATTTATTGATTGTCTTCGAAGTTTTTATTTTTTCGGCAAACTGGTGTTCAATGGAAATTAGGGATAAGGCATTTAATCGCTCTTGGCTCATTACAGCCCTCTTTTGACTTTTTATTAATGCCATCTTAGAAAAAGATCGCTCACCTTCACACACTCCGCACGCCAATGTCAAATTTAGTCGAAATGCGATACTCACGTTTGGATAGCATTTGATGGACAAAATTTCCTTAAACGTGTCTATATTTCCTTCATTTTCGCCCGTTTCCTCGATGTGAAGCGCGACATGTTGATGAAGTTGAATTATTTCATTTTCTAAAAGTTCTTCGAGATCGTTTGAATATTTTGCAACAAGTTGTTTAGCTGCCTATTGTTTCTGTTGTAAATTAAAATCTGAATATTCAAAGAGAAACGAAAAGTTTGAGTTAAGTTTTTCGTAGGCAACAGAGCGTTTCGCCATTTCTGTGATTAGACTGTTGCATATAGCTAAATATGTTTCAATTTTGAACCGATCCTTTGCCAAAAAACTATGGTATGTGGAAGGAGATTCGTCTGGGAAAAACTTCAATTTTATTTTAAAAGATCGCTCACCTTCACAATTCACGAACAGTTCAAACTCATTCAAATTTTTGATGGACTCTAAATTATTTGTTTCTTCTGTTTCAAATTGATCAAAATTTCCTCAGATTCGTTTCAGATATTCTATTAAACTTCTTAAATGATCTATAACCTCTTTCAATACTTTTTGAAATATTTTATTGACCTTATCAATTCTTTCCAAAATATTGTACCAAAATACACATAGTATACATGTTTCTATTTCGCATAGTTTGAACAAAATGTTTGCTGCTTCACTTCTTGTGTCGCAATTTTGTTCAGTGTCTACTGCTAACATTTTTAAAAATTTAATGATTGAAATATAATTTGATTTTAAAGATCTAACTGCGTCAAATCGCGCAGACCATCTTGTATCGTAAAGGGATTTAATCATAAAAGGTCGATTATCGCTTAAATTATATTTAAGCGAATTTGTTCCTTTAATAAATTCCATCTGCAAGTAGATCCGGACACAAAGTTAAATAGTTTTTGAATAAGTCCAAAAAATGAAGTTGCTTCAACTCCCACGAGATTTAGAGAATGAGCGCTGCATGGTGTGTATTCGACTAGATCATTGATTTCTTTTATTTGGCTTTGCACTCCACTGTATTTCTCTGACATGTTTGCTGCATTGTAGTAACTTTGAGGACAGTTTTTCATATCGAGGTTGCAATCTTGAATAAATTGTAAAATCTCTTGAGATAATGAACTGCCTTTGACTTTTAATAGGCAAAAATCTGAGAAACCTCGTGTACTTCAAAAGTACATGGATTTACATCTTATTATAAAAGTCAGCTGATCGACATGTTGCAAATCAGGAATGGAATCTACTATAATACCAAAGTATTTTGCTTCTTTAACTTCTTTTAGAATTTTGTCAAGTACATACTCTCCTAACAATTGAATAAATTCGTCACAAATCGTTGAGGACAGGTATGACACAATTCCACGTCCACAATTTGCAAATTTCTGTATGTTATTTGCCAGAAACACGTATTTTGCTAATAATTCTAGCATATCCAAATAATTGCCGTTGAAAGGCAATCCAAACATTTTGTTTTTCCCTCTTAGTGCAAGCCCTCGCTCACAAAGAAAAAGTATTACATCGACTATTCTTCGTAATACTTGTTTCCAATATTCGGACTGCGTTTCCATTTTTTTAATAAAAAGCGTATCCAAACTCTTCTTGTTAGATCGAATGGACCAACTCACAACCGATCTTGAATGAGCCGCGCTATTTTCGTGGGTCGAAAGCCGAGATCCGGCGTTTTTCCAGTCATTAAGTCCAACTATTAGTTGATCCCGAACTTCAAAGCCTGGGGCCCCTAGGCACGTGCCTCATTGTCTTAATGGGTAATCCTACCCAGTCTAGAACAATACGTCCCTCTAAATAAATTGTGAACAGACACCATTTGGCCTCAATAGTCCTTGTGTCGTTAAACCCATTATCAGCATCACCAACAAGCAACAACAACAGAGTCTTCAGTTAACTGAGCCCGAGAAATATCTCATTTCCTAATAGTCTCCATTTTTGAAATTAATTCTCGAATTTACGGCCTTTACCTTAGACCAAACCGGTTTCTTCTGATACAGTTCATTTTATGGTACTGTGATCAGTGCGTGCTATTGGTTTTTCACTCAGTCACTAAACGTTGATTCGGTAGAATAAGTAGGGCACTCAGTTCAACATTCTAGATACTTTTCATTAGGCAAACACTTTTTGAATGAAATAAAATTCGAACATTATTTTTTAGGATAAAAAAAAATTAAATATTTTTACCTAATTTATATAATAATTTCATTCCTTGTAAAAATTTTAGTATTACCCTTTACGGAAGGCATTTTTGCATTACTTTTTCTTTTTGAAAACAAATTAAATTGTTTTCCACTTTTCCTACATGTAACCCAGAATGAATAATAAATTTGTCATTTGTAGTCAAATGATTTCGTGATAACTGAAAAGAAAGAAAGAAAAGGTACGGTTACAGTGGGGTCTAAGAATGTGAACATTGGAAAAATGTTGGCTAATCTGATGAATTCTGGTGCCTGTGGGTTTACAGGCACCAGAATTCATCAGATTACAGGCACCAGGTTACAGATTATCTGGAAATTGTTTCCGACCAGGCCCACGTCTTGATTGCAGCACTGTATGCATCTGTGAATAGATCCTTTCAACATAACAATTCACCATTTTCATTAGGCCATAATACAACAGAACTGATTCTTGGAACATAACAGTGAATTCTCCATACTACAACAGTCTACCAAATTACCAGATCGCAGTTCTATTGAGCACGTTTTGGTAACATGGATTAATATACCTGTGGAACGTCTTCGACACCGCTTTCAGTCCATGTTATGGACTGAATTTACTGGTTCAACACCAATAAATTCAGTGGGCGGATTTGGAAGCCAAGGTTCCTAATGTGTTATGTTTGTTTTATTAAAGAGGGGTTAAAGAAGTATTCCAACGTTGTTCAACTGAAAGATACTGAAGAAATTTTATGCTTCCCCAAACCTTGTTTAATGTTAAAACGCACTTATTTTAATGTAATTAGATTTGTATTTTGACGAGAAGAGAACCACTTTATAATATTAGGGGTCATTCACAAGAGTTACGTAATACACAGAGAGAAGTTGGTTTCAAAACCTTTATTTCGAAATAGTAAAGAGGGGGGTTGTTCGCAGAGTTAAATATCAGTAATTAGAGAATTTCACCTTGGTGTTGAACTTTACATAACATTGTAGTTGAACCCACTGATCGCAATGTTCGTCCTTGAAGGTTTCATCGATTGGAAAGAGAATGGTTTATGGAAAACAGTGGATTTGGTTCCCGATAAGTAAAATATTTTTGAATTAAAGACATTTTAGTGCGAATACATAATGACTATAAACAAATTTCGACAAAAGGAAATAAAAGGTCATTGACCTTTTCTTTCACTCTCTTTAACTATATACACTTCATTTGAATATTCACAAGACCGAGCGGGCTAGCCGGGTAGGTAAAGTGGTTGCCTGGCAACCCAAAGGTCGCGGGTTCGATTCCCGCCTCGGGCTTGGATCAAAGTACTGCAAAATGCACCTTGGGAGGTGCATTATGGCCACAGAAGTATTCACAACAGCTTTTATTATTTGCCTATTTACTTTGAACTAATAGTGTTAGACGGAGTTTTAGAAGGTTCCACATTCTGTAAAGTCCATTTCGATTCTGAAGGATGCGTAATAAAAAAAAAGTCGGAGAAAGCATTGTTTATTGTGGTGCAAATTGAAATGCAGATAAAATATTATTACTGCAAAAAAAATCAGCTTATATACGATGTCTCATGAGCTTAGTTGACTCATGAAATTTGATACAATCATTAGTGCACAAAAGGACTACGAAATTCTAAACTGCCTATGTGAAAATGCAAATATCATCAATTTAGGCAAGGATACACTTGAATTGAAAAATGTTTGAAAGGCGATTCGTTCTTGGGAAAGAATATTTCCTAGTTTAGGGGTAGAGTACCGAGTGTTTTAATCAAAGAAAGAATATCTTTCTCTGTAAAGTGTGTGTGTGTGTGTGTGGTTCTCCAGAACCCATCAAAACAATGAATTTACACTCATTGAGGTCAACAAAGTATCTTCAATTCATTTTAGATTTCTAAAATAATGTTATAGGTAATATGCAATCACCTGGCCTTAAGCAATCGTGATACGAAGGTCAGCTGGAAGCTATATTTTGCCACATCATCTGATAGATTTCTAAAAGAAACTGTTGGGTCAAAAAGTTCTGTGAATCTTCCTGATTCGATTACCTGATCGAGGAACTGAATCACTGGTGTAGTGAGTAGAAGCAGAAAAAATAATTCCTCATTCTGCAATTTTTCTATAGTGCAGTTGTACAAACTATGGAAAAACACATTAAATACTTCGTTCTCACCTCAACCTATTGCTGAACTAGATAGCTTTTAATACTGCGATTTGCATCGTTATGCGAGTGGCAATTTAAATTTTTATTTTTAATTTTTTTTTCATGAAAGTTGATATTTTTCAAATCTTGTTTTCATATTTCTTTATTTATACTTCAAAGTGTTCCTAATGTAATCTACAAATTAGCCAGTGATTTAATGATACACTTATCTGCATTGTACAAACGAACGAATGATTGTGAGAGAGAAAACAAAGGTTAATTACAGAATACAGGATATGGGAATAGAATGCGGCAATAAAATACAGCAGAAAGATCGACGATGCGCTATCTCCTCTTAAATCCATGCTCTGATTGACTTGCAGCTCCATTCCTCTCCAGATGATCTTGTATTACTTCTTTAGCATAACACTCCTTAATTTTCCATGGCGCATAAGCCATTCTAGCTGGTTCTCATTTTTTCTCACTGGTTTCCAACCTTCGAACCAATTTTTTGTTCTCTGAACTGCTTTGAATTTCTGGAAAACATTTAAAACAAATCAAACATAATATTTTGTTCATTTTATTTGTGTGTTTTATTAATTACCACAAATTAAACAGATTTGTCCATAGCTGTCCCATCTCCCCTACAATCTGCTCTTACATTAATATAAATATTTAGTTTATACTCTGTAGTACCTAAAGTAGGCTTCAATTTCACTGCAACCGTGTAATTGCAGCCAACATACTTGGCAAATAGTCAAACGGCCGAGAAATTAAATTTTTATGGACGTGTCCTGCTGGACCTCGCAAATGTGGAAGCACTTTGACGTTATCAGTGGATTACAACTAACCCTCCTTACAGTAAATTTAGTTTCCATTGGACTGCAAACAAAACGTTGTAGTTGCGTGTTAGGAACATTACCGACTAAGTCCATATTGCTCTATATATGTGAATATCGTGTGTTCTGTGATCGATTTGTGTTTGTTGGAAGAAAAAACAGTCTCTGGGAGAAAAAAATCATGCTACCAAAGCCTGAGACTGACTAACTCTGCCACATTGTGCATCATCGACGGGACTTGAACTCAGGTCTCTTGCACTCGGTGTAGGGAAGACGGCGATTGTACCAACTGTTCTACCCATGAGGGCGAACAAAAAGTAATTGGGGAAGTGACAAAAAATAAAAGAAAATGTCACTTTGGGGTTCTTTCATTTTTGGGAAGCAAGCGAAAGTTATTAACATTTTTTTTTTAAAATATTTTCTCTGTTATTGAATCAATCATATTCATGTTGGAAGAAAATAGCGCCGTTGAACTAATTTTGTCAACGTTCTTCACCACACAGAGTGGAAAAGGCCCGGGTTCGAATCCATTGATGAATCGTGGAACCTCTATCAGCTTTTTTCACAACGTGGCCGAGTTTGTCGGTCTCAGGTGTACATAGCAAGGTTTTTTCCACAAAAATACTGGAGTGTTTTTTCGTCCAGCAAAGCAGGCAAATCGACCAGGGAACACACGCAATTTAAAGAACTAAACATGGGTAGTTGAATTAACATTCCGGGTGACCCTAATATAATAGCAATGTTCGGGTGCAACCCTACACAAGATAAAAAAAAAAAAAAAAAAAAAACAAGTGGTTAGGAGCAATCCTTTTCAAGTTTCTAACTATGGAATTTTATCGCCCAATTAAAAATACAAAAAAAAAATAAATTATTGCCTATTCTTATTGGAACTTACTTTATTGGATTACTTATTCTTTATTGAAATTAAGAAATATTACTTACTCTCACACTTGGCTTCGCAGCAAGCAGCCAGTACAGAAAGAGAGATTAGTATCAGAATGAACTTCATGATCAACTACTAAATTTAAGCAGATGTAGAATTTTTACGCGTTATATATGTTTGATTGGCAAGGCTTTGATAACATTTCCTTTCCAAAAACAAACAAACAAAGTGGGCACGTGGAATAAAAATAATGCAATATTTTGTTTTCTTCTTGTATGTAAATAAACAACATGAAACAGCGCCTTGCAAATATATTCGCGTTTCTTGTATTGTTCAAAGAAATTCATCGAGCTGATTAAGGTTATTCAATACCTTTTCCCCGTCGCACTGTACAGCACATACTTCTCATTAAAAAAATAGTTGGTAAGAACAGCAATGCTAATTTTCATCAGTAGGTTTCAAGAACTGTAGGTGAAAAGTATACAGAATGAGAAAGAAGAGGATGCGCTAGCGAATGATCTTTACAATCTCTGCTTCTGCCTCCTATGGGTCCACCTTTCAGAACATCAAAGCAGGTGGAGAACGGTATAAAATCAACTTTTTCCACGCACCGCTCATTCCCGTACAGATCGTTAAACATCTTCCAATAGTGCCGCAGGCCCAGATGGAGTCCATTACGTTATGCTGACTCATTTACTTGAAGAGGATTTGAGTACCCTGTTAATGTTTTATAATAGGACCTTATCTGAAAATGACTATCCTTTTTCCTGACGCCACTCTTTCGTTATCTCCTTATCAAAACCAAGAAAAGATCTTTCATGTGTTAAAAATTATTGGCCAATATCCCTTATGAGCTGCATGGGTAAAATTTTCGAAAGGATGGTTCATACCCTTTTTCCTTGAGATTCTTGCAGATATTCTCCCAGATATGCCAGAGAAGCTGTACTTGCTATTTCGGAGTCAAAAACGCTGATGAAATTGATATTCGGGTGACACTAAAGTCAAGTAGACCCAATGTCGGCGACGTCCGGACGGTCTGTGACAACCAAATCCTCTGATTGCACCTTCACGATGGTGGAACTTCTAGTAATCCTGGGATTAACCTCCATGCGCAAGCACACTGGGGATGACCTCCTAGGTGTGAACCAACGTATGCAGGGGTCGAGGTATGGTGCTCACACCACATGTAGGAATGCCGCCCCTCTGTGTTACTAGGCGGCAGATAACTCTTATCAACAGGTACAATACCACCACTTTGCTTATTGCAGGCTTGAAGTGGTGGAACCCATGTTTAGTCTCCAGAGCTAAGTTTCAGTCAACCCTTCCCCATCTCTTCCATCATGCAGTATAACTGATGGCTTTTGAGGTTATGATGAACATCATGGCGAGATCAAAACTTCCTTACATTTCGAGGTAACTCTCTAGGAAGCTTCAGGATCAGCTAGTGTATAATCTTGCTACCTCTACTCTGCCAGATAGTGACTGGAGGGAGTCCGAGTAGTGTGTATGCGGGGGGAATTGAGGCCACGTTATGTGGAGGATTTGGGTATATTCTTAACATGTGTACGCCAAAATTTCATTACTCCATACAGCATGTCCCCCAACTTTTCTTACTACTGAATTCACCATGAATAGTCAAACTAATAGAGCAAGCTTATCTGCGAAAGGATCGAAACCTCCCAAACACTTTCTAGTTCATTTCACAAATATACGTGGTCTCAGTTTTAATCTCAACGATGTCCATTTCCACTTGCAGTCTGCCAAACCCCATGTATTTTTTTCTGACAGAATCTCAGTTATCGGTTGAATCAACCACTGCTCGTCTCAGTTGCCCAAATTATTCACTGTTTGATTCCTTTCGCCTCAAAGATGGTACTTTGCGTACATCCGTCCTGAAATTCCCTGTCAGACACGTGGTAATTTGGAATCTCCTCTTTCTATCTTCTCTGGCTTAAAATCACTCTACCTCATTTTGTCAAATTCATCTGTTGTCTCTAACGTTCTCCCAAATCCACTAATCAGTTGGAACTCTTTGACTTCCTCTCTTTGCAACTTGACTTTCTCCCGTCCAACTTTCCTAACAGTGAAGTAATTTTTCTTGGTGATTTTAATGTTTACAACTCCAGCTAGCTTCCATTTTCTAGTCACAAAGACCCAGCTGGTCGAGATGCTGAGGCTTTTGCAATTGCTAATGGGTTCGCACGGATTGTTCGTTTACCTACAAGAATACCGGACAATCCTAACCATACAGCCAACACACTTGATCGTTTTCTCACAAACGACCTAAGTACATGGTCGAAGTGAGTGGTCCTTTAGGCACCTCAGATCATAACTTGGTGATTTTCTCGTCTCCAATGGAGCCTTTATCTCATGGCATTTCTCAACCTCGTGTTGTTGGCATTACAAGAATGCAAAATGGGATGACCTGCCAGATTTCTTTTCTTCTTTTCCTTGGTCTTACTGTTTCAAAACTTTGATGTCAGCGTTTGCTCAGATCGTGTCAGTGAAATTATTCTTGCAGGAATGGAATTCTATATCCCACACTCCACTTTAAAATCTCGTCCTTTATCTAAACCTTGGTTTTTCCAATAAATGTGCTAAGGCTGTTCAAGAGAAGAATGTTGCATATCGTAATTGGCTTGTTTCTAATTCTTCAGTTTGATTTTCTGCCTATACCAAAGCTCGCAACAATTGTAAAGCAGTTATTAATCAGTCCAAACTAGAGTTTGAACAGGCTAAGAGTAGAAAACTTGCTTCTTGCCGTAATGGTAGCCGAGCATTCCGGTCTCTTGCCAAAGCTATTGGCCGCAACTTTTGCCCATCTCTGCTCACACCTCTATCAAAACCTGATGGTTCTATTGTCACTTCACCCAAGGATAAAGCTGACATGCTAGCATCCCTTTTTTCTTCCAACTCATGTATTAATGATCTTGGTAAAACACCTCCGACCATTCCCAACACGCTCCATTCAATGCCTCCTGTGGTCTTCCGCCAAAAGGATGTCAGAAGGATCTTGACGAATCTCGATGCTAAGAAAGCTCCAGGTCACGATGGTATTTCTCCACTAGTTCTCAAAACCTGTGCTCCTGTTCTTTGCCGCCTTTTCTCACTTTCTTGTTCCAAAGGTGTTTTTCCTTTTGCTTGGAAATTTGCTCATATCCAGCCAGTTCCTAAAATGGGTGACAAATCACTCCCATCCAATTATCGTCCCATTGCAGTTACTTCTACTCATTTCTAAAGTAATGAAGAAATCAATTAACCCCCAACTCTTAAACGACCTATAAACCTTCCGTCTGATCAACGATCGCCAGTATAGTTTCCGTCAGTGTTGATCCACTGGTGATATTCTGGCTTATATTACCCATTTATGAACAAATTCAGTGGAACATTTCGAAAACACAAGTAGTTGCTCTTGACATCTCAAAGCAATGCTGGTTCCCCCAAGGTTCAGTTTTTTCCCCCCACTCTTTTAATCTTGTATATAAATGATCTTCTTCCATTGGCTGGAAATCCTATCCATAGTTTTGCCGATGATAGCACATTACATTCTACTTTCCAGTTTGAGAAACCTTGCCCTGCTCAATCAGTGTCAACTTCTCTAATATTCGCTAAAAATTCCTTAAATGCCGATCTCCAGGTAATTCTCCAGTGGTGCAAAGACAACTTAGTTGATTTCAATCCTTTAAACTCAGTCTTGTCTTATATCTCGCAAAAAGGATTCTTCTGCTCCTATGCTTATATTTGGTGAGACTCCGATTTCTAGGCAAAATGATATATCTCTTTTGGAGATTATCCTGACTTCTAATCTCTCTTAGGACAAGCAAATTATAAATATTGCTTCCTCTGCATCTAAAAAAACTTGGTTTTCTCTTTCGCTCTCGGCGTTACTTTTCTTTCAAACAGCTGCTCACTCTGTATAAATCGCAAATCCGCCCTGCCATGGAATATTGTTCCCACATCTGGGGCGGTGCCCCCAAAAGCTCTCGGGCTTCTAGATACCATTCAGAAGAGGGCAGTTAGGTTAATTTGATTCATCTCTGCATTCTGTCTCATAGATGTACTGTTTCTGCTGCATGCCTCTTCTACAGATATTTCCATGGGCATTGTTTTTATGAATTGCTTCTATAATTCCCGCTCTCTCTTTCAAAACAGTCCGAACTCGTGCTGCTACCAGTCAACATCCATTTGCTGCTCAACTTCAAACTCATAGAATCAACTTTTCATCTTCCTCGTTTATTCATTCAACTGCCATTTTCTGGAACAACTTTCCTTCATACGTATTTCCTGAAAATTACAGTCTACAGAATTTAAAGCCTAATATCAACAAATACTTTCTTTCGTCTTCTCAACTTCCAACCCAAGCAGGGTACTAAATACTATAGGTTCTAATATCTCTCGTGTTTGGGGTTTTCATAAAAAAAAAAATAAAATACAAGGCTCACTTATGTCCTGGAGTCACAGAATTACCTTTGAGATCATCAGTATGGCTTTCGGAAGAATAGATCAACGCTAGACGTGCTTATTAAAGCCGAATCTCAAATCAGCAATGCCTTTATCATGAAACATCTAATAATGGTTAACGTCGATCTCGAAACGGCATTTGAAACTACATTTGCAATTGCGTTCTGCAATTACAAATTCTGTCAATTGCATTCTTTTCAGGTCAGATATAAAAATGTACTCTCTGCATCTCACATTCAGGAAGGGGAAGTCCTGCAGGAATCAATACTTATTCCAACACTATTTTCAATCCGAGCTAGCAGCATGACACGAGATATCCCAAAAACTGTTGAAACTTACATGTACGCAGATGACCTTACCATTTTCTGTCAGTCTCAAAGTGTGAATACCATTGAACGGCAGCTCCAACTTGCCATAACTAAAATAGAATCCTGGACTTCACGGAATGGTTACAGACTCTAGAAAAGAAATGCACTGCCACTCATTTTTGCAAAAAGCGAGCACTCCATCCCGAACCTGAACTACAAATAAACAATACCTCAATCCCGCTTGTTAATTCCGTTAAATGTTTTGGACTAATATTTGATAAGAAACTATATTTTCATGCTAACATCACTTAAGAACTACGTGTCTGAAGCATTTGCATATACTTCGATCCGGCTCGTCTATGTCGTGATGAGCTGATTGGTACACTTTACTGTATTTTTATAGAACTTTAATCCGTTCACGTTTAGATTGTTGTGTCCAGTATACAACTCTGCTAGGAGCACTACTTTAAAACAGCTAAATATGATCCATCACAGTGCTCTGATCCAAAGTCTGTATATTGAAGCGCATGATCCCCATTACACCGTTGTAGAAAAACACTATCGTCCTACTACGCTGCTAAGATCCAGAGTCTACCATCACACCCCCAATTGGGAGTACCTTCGTAATACTCGGTGGGTATCCTATGAGGGCAAGTCAAACGAAAATAGATCTGCCTCACTTCGAATCAAAGAACTTGTTCAGAGTAGGAATGGCAATTTAAATGAAATTTTTCAGGATACAACTGCACCTGTTCCACCTTGGACATATGTGTCTGCCTCTCAAAACATACACCTTCTCCAGTGGGGGAAGAATATTATACCTATTTGCAATATCAGACAGTAACACTCAGCTCGTGCTACTATGAAGAACCATGCATGTAAAATTTATACAGATGGTTTCAAACTGACAGTATGGTAGGGGCTGCGGCAGTTTTTCTTTTATGTACAATTTAAACCACACTACCGCTAGCTTGCAGTTTCTTCACAACTGAATTATATACCATTAACTTAGTGCTTAGTATGATTTATTGAGCTTTCCATCTCACCTGCCATAATTTACACCGACTCCTTCAATGCTGTCTCTGCCATGATGAAGAATTTCTCATCCTGTCTTGAAACAGATTGATTCTTAGCTAGTCTCCTGCAGTGGATCCAATCAATCAATTAGTTTTCCTGGATCCCTGGCCATTCTGGTATTCCGGGAAATGAAAGTGCCGACTTTGCCGCTAAACATCCTCAACCCGCTTTCTCACAACATCCTCGGATTCCTTACACTGATTCTGTCATACGCAAAGCCTGCTACAATAAATGGTCAAAGATCTAGAAAAGTAACACCAACAATAAACTGTACAAGGTAAAGCATGAACCGAAGCTGTGGCTCTCTGGCTTCCGACGAAACAGACGAGAAGAAGTGGTATTGGCATGACTCAGAATTGGACACAGTCATCTCTATCTATTATTGGGAGAAAACCCAACTCAGTATTCATCCTGTCTCAGACAACTTACTGTCCATCATTTTCTGCTTGATTGTCCCTTACCATCCAGTCAAACACTTTTCAATCACTTTCCGCATTGAACATCTCACATAATTTATCTCACTTCATATATAGAACCAGTTTTGTATATAAAATGTATTGGGCTGTACAAGAAATAAGTTAACATCTCTATCAATATGTTGCAAATAAGTAAACTTTGAGCATTTCTGACTGTCACTCTTTGTCGGGTGTATGCCCCCAGATGTTGTGGAGAGCAACATTCATTGTGCTGGTGGAAGAGCAACAGAAAAAACGGAGTTGATATTAATGTAAATCTTATTCACAAGCCCAATTTCATAATGGTTCTCCATTATTAACATCAATTTCGAGGCACGCACTCGCCAGTTTTGTTCCCGAGCCATCCTTTTTTTTTTTTTTTTTTTTTGCAGAAACATCCATTGCAGAACATTTTGGGTTTGTCAGGGTATACACATTTCCCAGAGATTACCATACTTTTTGAATTCTTCCACTGGGCAATTACAAGGCGAAGAGAGTTATAAATATGGATATAATCCATTGGAATAAGTACAACTAACATGATGTGTCTACGTCTTATTGTGATCAACTAGAGGGCAGTCAAAGTATGACATGTAAATTTTCAGAATATTCGTTGTGATTTAGGTATGAAAGAGCTACACAGAAGAATCTGTTGGGGGTGATTTTATAATTTCGAAGCAATGGTGAAAGAATTTAAGTAATTCACCAGATTTTTCCGAAATAGTTTATAATCAATGAGTTAAATTAAGAAGTGACACTAATATAGAAAAGGTTGTCTAGGTCTAAACTATAATATACTTGGAATCCTCGTCTTATGCCATCAAGTAGCTCATAAATAAATGTATAAACTAATTTTAGCTTGTAAACAGTGGTAATTTGAGTACATGTACACTGTATCTTAACACTGGACTGGGCCTAATTTTTCTGTGTGAGCATGTATGGGCTTTATCTCGAAATGCATTGCAGTCCACATACGTTACCCAAGGAGTGCACTTAGTCCTGCTTACTATTAGGGTCAAATCGGAGAGCAAAAATCCTTGATCAGCTTCCGTTTAGTCCTTTTCGTGGGGACTGCAGAGATGAAATGCACTGGTTAAACCAGTGTGATTGATTGGAACGAAGAGAGTAGCGTTTGTTTATGTTGAATACTCAATAGATGGAGGTGAATTTCAAGAGAACAATCGAGTTAGCGAATACGAAAATGACAAAGGGGTCAAATTCCAAATTCTATGTTCAAAATGATCATGTATCCATAAAAAGTGGCTAATTTTTGGCAATAAAAGAATTCAGTTTGAGATAATATTTATTAATTACACTACACTGAATTTTACACCTGATTTAAAGAGGTGATTTACTTTTTCTTGGCTATCGTGATAGTAAGTTTTCGGAATCACTGCACCAAGTTCATTTACAACTTCGCAGGTACTTACCTGGGAAGTTGGTAATGAAAGAAGGGTATCAGAGAAGGATGCACTCTATTTCGAAAGTTATATTCTGCTGCAGCGGTTTTTTTTTCTTTTTTTCTTTCGTTTTAAGTTTTTGTTTTTCTCTTTGATAAATGTCGTAGTTACCAAAACTTTATTTTCAAATAAAACAAGTGAAAAAACTTATATCAATGATTAAATGAAGTGTAACGATTTTGTGTATATAATAAACATCCCTATTCATTTTTTTGTCAAGCTTCTCTAGATTCCTGACATGAAAATAGAAGTCGAGTGCGGTCCTATAGTCATGAAAAGCTGCCGACATTGTTTTTCAAACACATATTCATCATAAATTACCATTTATGTCGACAAATGTAAAAGTGCAATTCAAACCCAACGTCTTATTGTTATTATCGCCTTTTGAGGCGAATTCTTGGCATCATACAATCTGATTCTCTGGAGAAGTTAATATCTACTCCACTGCTGTGCCCCGTTTATTTGGATTTAAAATAATTTGACCCTTTGTAATAATAGTGCTATTAATTTTTTATGATGACCTCAAACACGAAAGATAAACGAACCCGTGATGCGTCACTGCCCTGAATACTTTGAAGCACTGGAAGGCACAAGATACCCTTTGTTATTAGACTTCAGTTTCTGAACGTTTGAATTTTCATAAATAAATATAAAAGAAAAGTTTTAGGGTCAGGCGAATTTGGAGGCCAATAAATGTGGGTGTCATCTTCATTGTGTTCTTCTACCTACTAGTTCATAGCGCGGGACTCATAATACGGTACATTATCGTCTTGAATGATCTCATTTTTGTCCGAAAAAATTGCAATATGTCAGGATTCACGTAGCCTCCTACGAACTGCGAGTAGACCCTTCTAAGTACACGGTCGAAGTGAGAGGTCCTTTAGGCACTTCAGATCACAACTTGGTGATTGTCTCTTCTCCAATGGAACCTTTATCTCATGGCTATTCCCAACCTCGTGTTGTTGGCATTACAAGAATGCAAAATGGGATGACCTGCGAGACTTATTTTCTTCTTTTCCTTGTCGGATTACTGTTTCAAAACTTCTGATGTCAACGTTTGCTCAGATCGTGTCAGTGAAATTATTCTTGCAGGAATGGAATTCTTTATCCCACACTCCACTTTAAAATCTCGTCCTTTATCTAAACCTTGGTTTTCCAATAAATGTGCTAAGGCTGTTCAACAGAAGAATGTTGCATATCGTAATTGGCTTGTTTCTAATTCTTCAGTTTCATTTTTTGCCTACACCAAAGCTCGCAACAATTGTAAGGCAGTTATTAATCAGTCCAAACTAGAGTTTTTGAACATGCTAAGAGTAGAAAACTTGCCCTAATGTAGCCGAACATTCTGGTCTCTTGCCAAAGCTATTGGCCGCAACTCTTGCCCATCTCTGCTCCCATCTCTGCTCCCACCTCTGTCCAAACCAGATGGTTCTGTTGTCACTTCAGTCAAGGATTAAGCTGACCTGCTAGAATCCCATTTTTCTTCCAACTCATATATTAATGATCTTGGTAAAACACCTCCCACCATTCCCAACACGCTCTATTCAATGCCACCTGTGGCATTGAATAGAGCGTGTTGACATCCTTCCGTCAAAAGGATGTCAGAAGGATTTTTACTAATCTTGATGCTAAGAAAGCTCCAGTTCTCGATGGTATTTCTCCACTTGTTCTCAAAACCTGTGCTCCCGAACTTACTACTATTCTTTGCCGGCTTTTTTCACTTTCTTATTCCAAAGGTATTTTTTCTTCTGCTTGGAAATTTGCTCATATCCAGCCAGTTCCAAAAAAGGGTGAAAATCTCTCCCATCCAATTATCGTCCCATTACAATTAGTTCTACTCTTTCTAAAGTAATGGAGAAATCAATTAACCGCCAACTCTTAAACTACCTAGAAACCTTCTGTCTGATCAACGATCACCAGTGTCGATCCACTGGTGATATTCTGGCTTATGTTACCCATTTATGGACTAATTCAATGGAAAGGTTCGGTGAAACATAAGTAGTTGCTCTTGACATCTAAGGCTTTCGATCGTGTTTGGCATAAAGGTCTTCTAAACAATGGTTTGCTTGTGGTTTGCCAACTGTTTTTAGTAGTTTAGTTATTTATTATTCAATTTATTACATATGCTTCACCCCTGAACAGCCTTCAGCTAGGAGGGTGCCTATATACATTTGACCATTATAACTTGAGAGCAAACATAGAAATCGTACATAAATTACGCATATTATTATTATTTCTATTTTATAGAAACATTAGTTTCTATATTTCAACAAAATAACATCTAAAGTGAGCAAATAAAGCAGATACAAATATGTGCAGTGATACAAGTAAAAGGTAGAGACGTATAAACACATACGCGTCCTAATATATGCATATACAGCTTATACATACAAAACACATAATGATTTAAAACAAATTAATTCTTCAGCAAAGTAGAGTTAATGGGAAATTCCATCCTGAAGGAGATAATTAGGAAACTTCTACAGTTGTATGTGATGGTACATGTTCTGTATCTTCTCAGATCTGTATGCTTTCTCATCACAGAACTTGTGGGGATCAATCTTCAGGGTGTTGTACGTTTGGAGGATGTTAGACGGAAAACATCTTCTAAGCATAATTAAATTCTGTAATAAGCTTCTTAGGGGAATCCATGCATTGCAAAGGGCGCGGGAAAGCCTAGGGCCTACAACAAGGTTATGGACATTTGGAGCGTCAAAGTGATCGGTGAGGAGTTGACAGAGATTACGCAGATTTCCTGTAATGAGCAACTGATTCCAAGAAGTGGTAATTGGTTATCCAGTTTTCTCTCTGATCGCTCACTGAGGGTGATGGCAGATGACTCTGTCTTCTAACTTCTCCACTAATGCTTCTTTTGCTGTTGTTCTTTCCCCAACTATTTTCTAAAGCTGTTGTCTTTACAGACACCACTATATGAGAAAGATTCTCCCTGAATGCAGCATATTTATTGCAGAGCTGCACGCTGTAGAGTTAGCCTAGCCTTGGATCACATTTGTAAATGCCGGTGCCAACGTTTCATTTCATATTCAGAATCTTTGAGCGTCTTACAGGCCTTATTAACGGTGATATATAATCCTCATCCAGTTCTGTCTCAAGTTCAGCAGAAGATCAACTCTCTCCATGAACGTAAATACGATATCCGTTTCTTCTGGATTCCCAGCCACATTGGGATTAGGGGAAGTGATTTGGCTGACACTGCAGCCAAATCAGCAATTCCCTCTAATAATTGTTGCCTGTCAGTCCCGTATACAGACTACAGGCAAATAATACACGAGAAGATACACTCCCAATGGCAGGATTCGTGGAATAGACAGACTACCAATAAACTACGTGATATAAAGCCTGTAATTGAACCGTGGCAGTCTAGTCTGCGCAGGAATCGTAAAGGAGTTGTTCTTGGGCGGAACCGCATAGGTCACAATCATCTGACACATTCGTATTTCCTGAGGACTGATAACCCTCCTACGTGTGAGTCCTGTGACAGAGTTTTATCTCTGAGAGATATTTTAATTAGTGCCCAGATTTTAATGATACGCGATTTACCGTTTTTAACCTTCTGACTGAACCTTATTCTCTCAGTCAGATTTTATCCGACAATGACAAAGTGTTGTCAGCTGTTTCTACTTTTTTACAACTAAGCTAATTTATATACATATAAATAAAATAAAGCATGCATTTATAGAATATACTGTATATTCCACCTTTTAAACATATACTTAACATTTTGACCAGGTAAACTCCTGGTTACCAGAATCTATTTTTACCTTGTCTTGTGGCATAATAGCCATTGCTAATAATGCGTCGGTAAAATCGTATACCTGGCCCATCCCTCGATTGAATAACACTCTATTGGCTTCCGTAGCCGTGTGGTCAGGAGCGACAGTGCAGTAGCACACCCATCTTTGAGTAGATGGGGGTTCAAGCCCGTGACTACTGGATACGGTCGATCTGCCAACCCGCACTGGACCAGCGTGGCAGATTATGGTCCATTACACGCATCATGAATTGTTGAGGAGGCTTCCATCCTGCAGTAGATCGATAATGGCTGCAGTTTACCTTTTTTTTTTTTTAGCTTTAATTATGGAATCATTAAAACTCTTTTCTCTTCCACCCACGAAAGGAATCGATAATTTCAATGAATATCGTTTTAAATTATGCAAATTAGCACATTTCTTTAGCATTTATACTAAAGAAATGTGATTTGAGACATTCTATCAAGTGACTTAAACTTTATTCAGAATTTACATTTGGAGTTTCCTTTCTGCTTTCATTAACATTCTTCTGGTTTCACACACTTTCCGGATTTGTGTCTCACAAGCCCCTTCTTGCAAAAACATCCCCGAACGCACATCATAGTGCAAGCTGATTTGTCCCCCTTTTCTTCGCATGTTTTAGGGCACGAGGTACCGCATTCTTTATACTCCTCATTAGTCGGACACTCTGCGAATGAAATAAAATTCAAAGATTATTTTTAGAATAAAAGTCCAGCAATATATACAGAAAAATGCATTTATCTAATTTGTAAAATAATTTCATTCCTTATAAAATTTTTAGTATTACGAAAAATCAAATTAATGATAATATATTAAATTTAAACAGTAACTCTTTATTCCGTAATTGAAAAAAAAATCAGTTTTTCTCAGTGTTTCCTGTGTGAGAGATAGAGCTTGGTGTGCGCGCGCAAGTGTCTTCTGGGATATGCAAATATTACAGAACAAATTGGAAACTTTAAAGAGGAAAGTTACTGAAGCTTACTGGAACAGCAACTATAGTTGAAAGTCGGGAATATTTGTTGGACTAGAATATCATCAGCAACCATTGATTCAATCTTGCTGTAACTTCGTTGATGTCATTAATAAACATCCGAAACAACAAGGATAATTTCAATCGAGACTACTCAAGAAATTTTAAATCATTTTATTCCAAACAGCCATTAAATTGAAGGCAGGTGTAGTTGTGAACATTATATTCGCCAAGGAAAATAAGTATTAGTAAGGCCAAATGGTTCCAGAAAACGGACCTTTTCTGCATCATCAGAAACGAAATAGACAATCATCCAATTTAGCTTTAAACTTAACTAGACTCGTTGCCTCATCACCACATTGAGAGGCAACAAGAAGTAGCTTTTGCAGGTGACTCTGTTACCGTGTGGTCTGGGAAATATTTTTTTGTTAACGGGTGAAATAGGACCAGATGTGTCTTCCAGGGACAAAAGGTGATGACATTATAAAGATTGTTGTACACATTGATATTAATGATATAAAGAGAAGAAAATCTGAAGATTTACTTAAGAAGATTTTTCTCAACATTGCTCTATGCATGTTGAGACGATGAGAGCCTTTTTCAATCATATCTGTCCTGAAAAGACTGCGATGCTCAATGGGTAGATTTGTTCTCAGCAATGTCTGTCATTTTTAATAGGAGGAGATGCTTTTACAGGAATGGAATTCCCTTAAATAGAAATGTGTGCAAGAATATTTGCTGATGTTATCTACCGAGGTAATGTTTGATCGGTTGGAAACTGCTAGCTTGGAAGGTGTCGGAATTATAAAGCCTGCTAGGGTACCCATGGGAGAAGCAAGTACATCAACTGTTATCAGTTATCGGACAAACAGTAGTCGAATAAATTGGAATGTCTTATAAATGAGTCTTTGCCTTTCTAGTTATTGACTGGAACATGTGGCTGGTCATTTGCATAGTAGAAAACATTTTTGGATTTACTGAATAACTGGTTTCCATACCAGTATATTAGAGAGGCAATGAAGGAGTGCAGTACTCTTGATCTGGGCCGCGGGTGCTAAGCGAATTGTGACGAGGCGATTTATCTTGTCCGTATTTCTAGAGCGACTGGTAGTTTTTTAATTTCCTGCATTTTCCAAAACGTTGTTTGATAAAAGCTCTTCTAAAAAAAACAAAAATTCTTGTAGAGAGCGAGAAAGGAAGGTGACCTTTCTTTATACCTTTCTCTCCTAATTACTAATCCTTACTAATCTCCGCTTGGTCACATCAGGCACTGCCCCTATCTCCCCGCGGCGGAGCCGGAACCCTTGACAGAACAGTTAATCTGCTAGGGGCCAAAAGGATAAAATATCGACCATAATGTGTTGCCTCCTTAAGATTCGATAGGCTCTCGTCCAGATGCAAACTGAACATAACATGTTGCACCCAAAGAGGTTTAAAACCGATTCCTCAGCATCAGATGGCTCCAAATTACATCCAGCCGTTGGAACAGCGTAGCATTTCCCTCATTTCGGCTGCCCTTCCTTTCCACCTGAACATAGTAGCTTCTCAGCGAAACTTCATGCAATAAATTTAGCTTTAGACAATCTAAATCTCTGCATATCTTTAAAATGCATAGTATACCCGAAGTCTCTCAGCTCAAATACAGCAATGAAAAACACTTTCTACAAGGTTCACCTTGTGTTAAACCAAATCAGAAGCCACCTACTGCAAATTGAAGAACGTCATCAACCAGTGACCTTTAGCTGAATCCTACCAGAAGTGATCTTGTTATGGGATCCAGCAAAAGGATCCCAAGAATAAAGAGGAATGAAGTCATAGAAAAAACTGATAAAAATGCCTCAACTTTTGATTTAACCCCCGTCTCTGTTCCAGACTCTGATTATAATCACATCATACAAATAGCGTGTCTCGCACAGTGGAAAGAGCTTTGGCAGACATAAGCCAATAATAAAATGTATCAGTTGGGAACTAGGATCCAAAGCTTTGTACTCTAGCACCAAAACAGTGCGAAGAGAAGTGGTACTGACACGGGAACGAATAGGATATATCTGACTCACATAGGATATTTGACGAATAGGATATATCTGATTCATTTAACAGTCAAACACATTCTGATTGGCTGTCCTCATTGTCGACAGAACATCCATCCTGTTTTTCCTAAGAAATCTTCGAGGACTGATGACATAACAACGTATTATTAACAATGATGCATGGTCAATGAATTTCTCTTTTCTGAAATAAAAATTGGAATATATCATAAATTCTAAAGGATCTTTGTAATAAAAATGAAGTAGTTACACCTGAATTTTTGTTTTTTAGCATTTTCTTATGAATAGGCGCACTATAGCCTCAGCAGTCTACACGCCATTAAACTCCCATAGCACATACTCTTGATCTGATTATCAGCAGTGAATCCCCATACATTAAGAATATCCAAATGAAGGAACCACTAGGTGGCAGTCATCATAAAACGTGTATGGATGTGGGATCTACAGAGCATATAACTACTGTTAAAAGGCCAGAGCAAAGGGATTTTTCTTCCGGAAATACGATTACTGTGATTGTAGACTTTGAACTCAATTTAGTAGGACTAACTGATAATGTTACCAACTGACAAATTCTAAAATGGGAAGCATTTTGTGATGTAATCTAAGAAGCTACTAAGCTCTTTGTATCATCTAAGAGATATTGTTTCAGGTTTAGATCTAAATGGATGTCAGATGAACTGATATATGACTAGTGGCAGAGAATAAAAATGTACGGGATGATTATAAATTAGATTATGACTATAAATTACCTAAAACAGATATAAATTATACTTCAATTAAGTCACTGAGGGGTTAGTCAAGGTAGGCAAATTATGATTAGTCCTTGGCTAAAAATGCAAAGAACTGTTTGCTTATATTACACGGAACTTAATGAACCACATTTTACCATTAGATATGAACGGAATAACTATTAGTAATCCTGTTTACGTTGTTGACAAATCAAATAAATATTTTGCATCTACGTTCACCTGCCAAGAAATATTTAGGAGAGGACATACCAGAAGTATACTAATTTATAACTGGGTGCTCTATGATTTCGTGATAATTGCTATGAAAGTAAGAAAAGGTACGATTATAGTGGCCTTATGTACATGAACACTACTAAAACGTTGCCTGGTGTGACTACTACTGGTTCCTGTTGTGTGAAGCGGATGGGAAGACCAGAACACAGCGAAAAGAAGCGTGAATTATGCAGGCCTGTGGTGGCGATGTAATCATGCAAAGTGTGATTTTGTTGTTCCCATTGAACCTTTTGAACACAGTGAAGAAATGTTGCAATGATATATGTTATCTGGGAAATATTTGTGAATACGTCCATCTCTTCACTGCTTCAGAATGATCCATCTCTGAATAGATTTTTCCAAAAAGATAATGCACCGTTTTCATAAGGCCACAATTCAACAGAACTGATTCTAGGAACATCACGGTAAACTCTGTCTAGTGCTGAGTCTCTCTAGTCAGATCTCAATCATATTCAGCACATTTCGATCAACATCCCTCTGAAAAACGCTTTCGTCACCGCTTTCAGTCTATTCTTTGACGAATGCAGGCTCCGGGGTTTATAGACGGATCAAATAGTTTAAATAGTCTTAGTCACATTAGTTAGCTTATTTTTAAATTTGGCTAGTGATTTTGTAAGTTAGAACTCTCTACTCGTACCGCTGTTGTATCTGTGTTTTGGCGCGAATATCGTAACACGTAAAAAGTATTTCAGAGAAATAGTAGAGTTTTAATTGGGATAAATAAGTAGCTCGAAGGTTTTAATCACTCGTTGGGCATATAACTTTGTTTGGCCAAAGAATTTTTACTTTTTAGCAAGTATATAACTAACTAAACATTGCAATCGTTACCATATAGCGTAACGTATATCTCTAACTTCACAGCCTAAGGTAATGTAAAACTAGATAGAATAATACGTATCATTGTATTTAGGAATCTATTAGCTTAGTGTGGTATTGTCGATTAATCAATTAAATTTATTTTTCTTATTAATTTTCATTGTTAATCAATTAAATTGTATTTAAACGGAAATCATTCCCGAAACTAGAGCAGCAGAGCAACGGGTACAAGGTAGAGGGAGTGCTGTGGCTCCGGGGAGAACCGAACGGGCGATTCTCCAAAACATAACAGCCTAAAAAATGTGCAACTTGTGAAATGTTTGTAGGCTTCTCGAACAGGCATGATCCAGCCAAGGTGTGCTAGTTGCAGAGAGTGTGAATAAATTAGGTGCCAACTCAATATTCTGATGGGCGACTATGAAAGTTTGAATAGTAGGCTAGATGCCCTCGAATGAATTAAAATGGGGGGTAACATCAAGCTCTCAGCTGAGAAACTTAACCCCAGAGCTCGCTCTTGTGCATCAGGCAACACAGCAGCAATTTTCAAAGCAGAATGCACTAGTCCCACAGAAGCTAGTTATTGTCAGGGAAACGGGAAATAAGGAGGATAAGTAGAATAGGATGAGGGTGTTTGCCAGAGACAAAAGTTGATGAAGTTGTAGAGCAGATTTCATCTTTTAAGGGCAGAAAGGGTGATATTGTTGTACATGTACATATTGGCACTGATGACATTAAGCCTTAATGTCATCATTAAGGCTTAATGATGACAATATTAATCCTAATGATTAAGAGTAGGATATCTGCAGACACTTCACAACAGCTACAGGTCAGTGTTCAAAAAAAGTTGCGAGTTAGGGTTCAATTTGAGAGTCTCCAATTCTGCCCAGACAAAAGTACAAGTTGAGAGCCTTGTCGATCAATTCGGCTCTGGAGAGAATGTGTGTGGCTCGTGGGGTAGAATTTTTCTCAGCGTAGTCTGTGCTTGTTAACAAGAGACTGTTTTTACAGGGATGGGATAGAAGGGGTGCAAGGATATTGGCTGATGCTATTGAGGCAGTGATAGGTGGGTCGGAAAACTGTTAGCATGTGGGGGGATACAGACTAATAGTGTAACTAGAGCCGCAGGCCGAGTTGAAAGTGATATTTGCATTTCTACTATTGGTATATATGCAGCAGGCTGGAAAGCAAGGTGTCTGCGATCTACCCTGGTGGGTCTTCATAGAACAAATGAATACATGGTCTTTGTTAGAGTATCTAAGAATAAGAACACGTGGATGTATTAACTCTAAAGCTAGAGCATTGTAAATAAATTTGATGAATTTGAAATACTAATTAAGTCTTCGAATGCAGACATTGTAGGAATAGCAGAGACATGGTGTCACTCAGACATAAGTGATGCTGAATTTGAATATGGGGAGTATAATATATACAGGAAGGACAGAGAGTAATAAAAGTTATGTGCGGGTAATGTCAAATGTATTAGCTGTTTAACGGCACCAGGGGTTTCCCCATCTCCGCGTTGTATACATTTTGTGTAACAGTACTCTGAAGGCCAGATCTTTTAAAGTGTGTGGGGAGTGGAAAAAGTGTGGTGTTATCCACTTTTGTTCTTCTGACCTTTTAGTCGTTGGACCCGTATTGGGACTTACCGTTGTGTAAACTTTGCACCAAGGAGGCAGGTCAGGTACTAGATTTTATAAATACTCTGGCAGGTCCTGCCACCCTAATTTCTAGAGATTTCACTGGCAAGGGGGATAGGCTATGACCTTCTGTATGCATTGTTATATTCACTTAAAATGTAAAGGAAAACTACAGGAGTGAAGAACTCTCCTCTCGGCACCGCCACTTGATCAATGTCGACACGTTTCTCATTACAATGAAATATGAGAGAGCATTGGTTATAGATCTTTCGAGTACTGGTATTTATCTATATGCTCAGTGTCAGGTATTGAAAGTTGAGAAAAGGTGGCGTACTTATACGCAACAAACTGCTTTGGGAGGTGACATGCTGTTACAAATATCGACTGTAGAAAGTCGTTAAGTTCTGAATCACTATATTAAGCCACCGAATTCCGAGTGTTGAGAAAATATTTACAGATTTCGAAGGAACAGACGACTATGTTGTCGATGAATAAATGCAACATTAATATGCTAATAAATAGCTACACAAAAAAGAACAATGGCATCATTCGTTGTTTACGAACTAACATATTAAACGAATTATCAGTCTGTCTTAATTCTATCTAGGTTTCCACAGACGTTATCATGCTCGAATTGTAACTGGGTTCATCCTTCGAATGCAGAACAGAATATTTCCGCAGGCGATGATGTCCATATTTGTTTATGTATTAATTATTCATTCATTAATACATATTAATCCATGTATTCATTCTTGATCGAAGCGAGAAGTTCCGTTTTATCTTTCGTGAGGACCAGATCTATGATTTATCAGTCTCTAATGAAGTCAATTCAACTATCATGCGTAAACAGCACCGCCTGTAACTCTTCGTTGGGTGTGCACTCAGGGTCGGTTGAAGGTCTTGAGTAGTTGATATATATAAAGTACTGTATCTGTGTCATTTGACATACCTCAACCCTGAAAAATCCGCCATCGTTGTCTTCTCACTGAAACCCACACCAACAATAATTCACCTGGCAATTGAAGGATCACCTGGTTTTGATCCACCGCGTCGAAAAGCAAAGAGATCTGGGTGTGATCTTTGACCGAAAACTAAAATTTCATCTTTATAGAAGAGCTCCGTGCCAAATTCAATAGGAAACGGTGGATTGCCAACATCACTTGCAACATATTCAGAACAGAAATCTGATAAAAATGTATATCAGGACGATGATTCTAGAAGGCATACTGTATGGAGTAGAGTTGTGGGGCTCGGCTGAAAACAAAACAATTAAACCATTAAACGCCGCAGAATACTGGCTCCTGAAGTGGGCGACCTGGAAGTGTCATCTCCCACCACAGCAACACAAAAGACCGGTGGCCAAAGCACTGAATGTAACCATATTTTCAGCTAATGCATAAAAGAAGACTAATCAACACCATCAAAATGATCGTTGAGAGAATCTCAGCGCCCAACATTTGGGACACCGTGGGGTCAACCAGCTCTCCGCTCCACTCCCAAGCTTATTGCTTTCTCTTCGAGGCTACATCTTAAAAATCGTTTCCCCCTTGTCAGAAGCTCCATCTAGTTCAACTCCTGGATACCGACATATGTAAAATCGTAGAGGACAAGAAGTATAAACGTCTCATTTTAGATCCACACGTTGTTTCCACAGCCATCAACGGATCTGATATCGTTGCGGCTTGACAACAGTCTCACAGAAAACCGAATGGAGAAAACTACCTTGTGTTATTCTAATGTATTTTATTATTATTATATATATTTTTATTTTGATGTATCATTATTATTATTTTTTTAAAGTTAATTTAATCTGGCTTGATGTTATTAACATATAATTGTTCTTTACTTTATGGTATCTAAGCTTTGTACTTACCCTGTATTATATTTCCGGTGAGATGGTATTTCTGCTGCTGCTTGTTAACCCCTGTCTTAGTGTCATGAAGGAGTTGTAAAGGTAGGGTACCTGCGTGTACCTATCAACCTTACTTTACAACCGTTAACACCGGGCCAATCCTTTTTAAGGACTAGACGTATTCCACTCCACATGCCTTACCCAAGAACTGCACTTACCTCTGCCTCCTACTTAGTTCTAATCGGAGAGCAAAAAAAAAAAAAAAAGTTATTGGGGGAAAGGTCACATATACCCGCTTCCATTTTTGGAGAATACGTTTAATTTTTTTTTTCACAGTTTATTCTTTATTCTCTAATACATAGTGGTTTAGCTGAGAGCTTTTTCCAATTAATATCCGAGGTTATTATGAAACTTTTCGCTCTCTTAAAAAGATGGGTAAAGAAAACTAACAGAAATATTACTTACCCTTACCGGGAGTTGAATCTGTCTGCGCTTGATAGCAAGCAAATAACACGGCAAGAAAAAGCAGTATGAAAATGGTCTTCATGACTCCAGCGCTGAGAGAAGCAGCTGTATAATGGCACCATTTATATGCGTTTGATGTAAAGGGCAATTTGCTTTTGTCTTGTAGGAATAAAGGATCGAGTAGCAGCTGTATTTTCTTGTTCCTAAAGGAACGTCATTGAACACATCCGCATTGTATCTTCACATTGTATGAAACTGCACGTATACGTCGTGTTCCCCAATTTCCTGGTACACGTCATGTCTCCTAAACACTGGTCAGATACAGATGCGCCATTCATTCCTTTCGCTTTAGTCCTTTCTGGGGGCAATGTAGAGATGAAATATTCGGGGTCTACGAATTTCGATTAACCAAAGTGCAAAACCAGAGGAACAAGAAGAAAATTCAGTAGCGTTTGACGTATTTTTACTAACCCAGAGTGATTGGCAGGAACGAAGAGAGTAGCGTTTGTTTTTGTTGAATACTCAGGAGAAAGAGAGAGACTAAAATAAC
The DNA here is from genome assembly GCF_048544385.1 of Mastigoproctus giganteus. Classification (NCBI taxonomy): domain Eukaryota; kingdom Metazoa; phylum Arthropoda; class Arachnida; order Uropygi; family Thelyphonidae; genus Mastigoproctus; species Mastigoproctus giganteus. The sequence goes on from NC_143580.1 coordinate 137,753,389, forward strand.
GAAGTGGTCAATTTCTATGTTCAAAAATGATCATGTATCCATAAAAGAATGCAGTTTTGAGATATTATTTGTTAATTACACTACGTTTAATTTTATACCTTGACTGTAACCAGATTTTCAGCATTAATGCATGAAAGAAGACTAATCAACACCATCAAATGATCGTTGGGAGAATCTCAGCGCCCAACATTTGGGACACCGTGGGCGCTTCCCCCAACCAGCTCTCCTCTCCACTCCCAAATCTTATTGCTCTCTCTTCGAGACTACTTCTTAAAGATCGTTTCCTCCCTTATCAGAAGTTCCATCTAGTTCAACTCCTGGATTCCGCGGCGCCTCCGTAGCCAGGTGGGAAGGAGCAGCAGTGCGTAGCACACGCTTCTTGATTAGACCGGGGTTCGAGCCCGTCACCACCAAATATGGAGGATGCGGAAAGGTCAGGGAATGACCACCGCATATCCCGGAGCAATATGGCCTTAGTTCCTAATGCTCCTAAAAACCAAATAACAAATAACAAACTCCTGGATTCCGACATATGTAAAGTCGTAGAGGACAAGAAGTATAGACGTCTCATCTTAGATCCGCACGTTGTTTCCACAGTCATCAACTGATCTCACATAAGAGATTTACTTTTTCTTGGCTATCCTATGATATTAAATCATCGTATTTTCGGAATCACTGCATCAAGGACCTGGGAAGTTGAGAATGGAAGCAGGGCATCAGAGAAGACTGCATTATGTATCGAAAGTTATGGTGAACCTGATTGTTTCTGGCAGAGAAACAATGAGGTTCGCTGTCATTTATCAATAATGTCCACCATCATTTTAGCATAGATTATCATTTATATAGACAAATGTAAAAGTGCATTTTAATCCAGTGTTTGTTGTTATTACCATCTTTGAGGAGATTGCTTGGATTAGATTGCGTCATGCAATCTGATTCCCTGCAGAATTTAATGTCTACTCCACTGCTGTGTCCCGTTTAGTAGGATTTCAAAAAAATTGACTCCTCCTAGCGGTATTAATTTTTTATGATGACCTGAAACACGAAAGGTAAAAGAACGAATGGTACGTCACTACACTGAATAGTTTGAAGGATGGGAAGGCAGGAGATACTCTTTGATATTAGACTTTTCTTTCTGTCCGTTTTAATTTTTAGAAACAGATATAAAAGAAAAAGAAGTTGATTCCAAAGAACAGAAGTAAAAGGGATAAATCAGGAAGAGGAAAATGACTTCTGTGAATTCGAAGTTGGACAGTGAATAATCTTGACACGATGAGCCACATGTTGGAACAGACTTTGAATTACAGATGTCAGTTGGGAAGAACAAAGTCCATGGAAATATCTGTAAAAAAAGGCATATAGTAGAAACTGTATACCCATATACAGTTTGTGAGAGAAAGGTTATTAATTAACCTCATTGGTTAATACAATTTATAAAATTTATCATTTTATTAAACACGAAATAAAAATGTAGTTTTACGTTCTCTAAATTTAAACCTTCAGTTTAATTAGAAGAACAGTATAAGATTTATTACTCTTCTGCAGTATACACTTTAAGTCTATTTTCTTACTATTGTGACCACATCTCTAATACTTTTTTAGGGTGCAAACAGCTGCTATTCATCCACGAATTGATTCATTCCACTGGATACCTGAAGACGCTCGGAGGGATCTGCCACCATATTCCACAATGTCGGAATAGATGACAGTTTCATGTCCATACGCCTCACTTCCCGTTCAAAAACATTCCACGGGTGTCAACTTGGCCTCCAAATTCGCCTGACCTCAATATTGAGCTGTCAGACCAGTTTGTGGAGGCCAGTAAAAATCTAATATCTTCACTGTGTTCCTTTACCTACTGATGCACAGTGTGGGCTTCATGATACGGTACATACGTCTCTATGTGCGGCGTATCGTGATTTGGAATATTAAGAATAAATATTGCCACAGCCGACGAAACAGTGAAATGCCGTCTACGGCGAAAAGGCCGTACACTATTTGCGCAGGCAACAACGCTGGAATGACACAACTAAAGGCGCAATAATGTAGAAATTCCTACTAGAGCTTGATTTAAAAAAAAAGGAAAAAAAAAAAAAAACCCTACCCGGAAACCCCATCCTGGTTCTCTCCAGGCCTCTTCACTACTTATCTCCTGACTGGTCATGGTTTGTTTGTTTGTTTTTTTTTTTTGCTTTTTAGGAGCATTAGCAACTAAGACCATATTGCCCCGGGGATATGCGGCGGTCATTCCCTGACATTTCCGCATCCGCCGTATTTTGTGGTGACGGGCTCGAACCCCGGTCTAATCAAGAAACGTGTGGTAAGCACTGCTGCTCCTTCCCACCTGGCTACGTAGGCGCCTACTGGTCATGGTGCCATCAAAGGAAAACTAATTAACCCAGGCTTGACTGATAACCCGCTATGCTCTTGTGGCCTCCTGGAATCCTGAGAACACCTAAGGTACCACTGTTCGCTGTATGAAGACCTCCGCTGTATACTGATCGCAACCATCCGTTTCGACCCGTAGGACCAGGAGCACCATCTTCTGGAATCAAAGGAAACATACAATTCCTTCACAAAATTCGCCCCTGACCTATTTGAGAGACGAACAGGACCACCACCATAACATCACTCTCTCAAAGGAAATATCACCACTTATATGCCAAATGAAGTGACCACGCCAACCAAACCAGTGGAAATCAATGGTTTCCACTGGTTTGGAATTTGGCCTCCAAATTCCAAAAAAAAAACTCCTCTGGCCGGCCGGGCTTCCCACTGCATCAGTGAGCCTTCATGATTATGAACCTCGGACGAGATTCCTCCCATGAATGACCCTAACAACTTGGAAATCAAGGCTGGCTGGGATGCTGTCAGGTTTTTTTACTCGCTCTCAACCAGCAGGTATTGCCAACGCGCCGTACAGGCGATCTGAGCTGCCTCCTTTGCTGGCCACTATTCTTGCCCTTCCCTGGCTTGGGGAAGGAAACGGCCCTGTTGTCCCCTCTCCTTCCCGCTGCCTTCCAATTTTCTCTCTGGTGGGGCATGGGCATGCCCTATTTCTGTCTATCTCCCACAGTCTTCAGTCTCCTTCCCTACTCTACCTGCACGCAAGTGAACGCCCCACACAAACTAAATTCAATAATCTAAAACCAGTTTTGGCCACCATTCTTGACCTTCTTCAAACGCTTCCCCGCTACGCGATCACAATTTTTTTTTCCTTTTTTTTGTAGGTCCTAGCCACTGTAGTCTCAGAAAACTAGGTTGCAGGACCTGCTAGAGTAAATCTTAAACTACTAGGTACCTGGTCTGCCTCTACTGGGCGAAAGTGGATTTTAAATCTCTAGCTTTTGCAACGTACTGTATCACCTGACAATGTAAACTACGCGGAGATGGGATTAAACCCCTGGTGCCGTTTGACCCTAAATACACTTTATTTGCCCAGATGGTGAAAGAAGAAAGGAAAGGAGGAAATATCAACGGTCAGACTTTGTGGAGAATCTGCGCGGTTCGCACAGTGGTATCATCACCGTCCTTTCCATACCGGGTGGAAAAAACCCGGGTTCGAACCCCGTCGATGATGCGAGGAAATTGAATGGGCTTTAATGACTTAATAGGCTTTAGTCGGTCTCAGGCATAAACAGCAAGATTTCACCCCAGAAACCGGAGGTTTCGTCCAGCAAAACAGTCAAATCGACCAGAGAACACACGCAATTAACAAATATAAGACACGCAGCACGGCAGATGAATTTAATTATTCGGATGGTCTAAAAATAGACTCCGTGGAGGAAGTGTGACCATATTGTTAACATTCCCTTTCTCGCCATACTGCAGGTTCTATATTAGGGTGTATGTGGGTTACACGATTACGATTAATTATGGAACCCGCAACAATTATATGGAGCCCTTCCAACCAATAATGATGAGGAAAATCATGCGGGCGGTGTAATAATTCAACGTTAGAATGACGATTATAATTTATATGCTGTTCACACCAATACACATGACAGGGCGGACAAATAGCCGTGTCATGCTCCGAGATGCAGCCACAAAGTTTGTGTCGGGATTCTTCTGCGTAACAAACCGCGCAATCCGGGAAAGTAATTCGATAAACCACATCCGCACATTGCGGACGTGGTTTATAGAATTAAAAAAATAAGAGTAGGAGTGTGTTATAGGTCTAATGACTCGAATGAGTACAAGGAACAATTGTACAGCGAAATAGAGTGGGCCAGTAAATCAGAATTTCTTATAATGGGAGATTTTAACTTCCCAGATATTGACTGGAACTTGTGGAGTTGGTCACTCACACACTAGTCAGACTTTTGTGGATTTATTGGATGATTGTTTTCTGCAGCAGCATGTTCGAGAGGCAACCAAAGAAAGTAATACTCTTGATCTGGTTATCAGCAGTGATCATTCGTGTATTAAGAATCTGCAGATAAAGGAACCACTAGTTGGCAGTGATCACAGATCATAGTACTGATGGGGATTTACTTAAAGATATAATTACAATCAGGGGTAAAGGAAAGGGTTTTTGCTTTCGTAAAGGCGAGTACAGTGGTCTCAGACAGTTTTTAAATTCTGTACAGTGGGATCAACTGACGATGTTACCAACAGTAAATTCTAAGTGGGTAGCATTCAAGGAATTAATCGTGGATGCTACTAAAAGTTTGATACCTATTAAGAAATATTGTTCAAGGTTTAGGCCAAAATGGTTATCGAATGAACTAATGAGACTCGTGACAGAGAAGAAAAATGCATGGGATGCATATAAATTATCAAGCGACTCAGAAGCCTATGGCAGAATATAAGCTAGTCTGTAATCAGGTCACAAAGGAGGTTAGGCAGGCGAAGGCAGATTACGAGAAATCTTCGGCAAAAGATGCTAAGAAAAACAGCAAGGATTTCTTTACTTATATGAACTCTAAAAGGAAGGGGATGAATCTGATTGGTCCACTTGACATCGATGGTTCGATTGTTGATGATCCTGCTCAGATAGCATACAAACTGAATGAGTATTTTGCATCTACATTCACACAATGATTTTTGTAATAACTGAGAGCAAAGTGGAGGAGAAATTGTTGAAGTTAAACATAAGAAAGGCACCTGGGATGGATGGGATCTATCCAGTTATATTAAAGGAGGTGGCAAAGGAAGTAAGCAAACCCTTAGCCATAATTATGAGTGCATCCTTGGACTCAGATGAGGTCCCGACGAACCGGAGATGTGCAAATGTATCCCCAATTCACAAAGGGAGATCGAAGGGTGACACGAGTAATTACAGACCAGTTAGTTTAACTTCTGTTCCGGGTAAAATAATGGAGTCACTGGTTAAAGATGCATTGCAGGATCATCTAGATAAGACTGCAGCAATAATTCAGACACAGCATGGGTTTGTTAAGGGAAAGTCTTGTCTGACAAATTTTATAGGAAATTATGATGTGGTTACAAAGGAACTGGATGCAAAAAATAATTTTGATATCATATATTTGGATTTCAGGAAAGCTTTTGACACTGTTGCGCATGGAAGACTATTGTACAAATTGGAGCAGAATGGTATTAAGGGTAAGTTGCTACAATGGATAAAATGATAGTTGAGTGGGAAAACACAGAGGGTGGTAATCAATGGGTGCTGCTCTTCGGGGACTAATGTTATTAGTGGAGTCCCACAGGGGTCTGTTTTGAGTCCGCTGTTGTTTTGTATATTTATCAATGATACTGATGAAGGTATATCACGCTTAGTGTCGAAGTTTGCAAATGATACAAAAGTTTTGCAAGGTTGTTAATGATTATCCAGATCCTACTGCAACAGGATCTGGATAATTTGGGCAGATGGGCCTATCCGTAAAGCATGTTACGATTGCTGGTCAGTAATCTGGAGAGGTTATCCAGGAAACAAACTACACCAAATAAAACCAGAACCAAAGCTGTGGCTCTACACATTCCTATACAGTTTACTTTCCTAAATCGTATAGGAATGTACCATAAAATAATCAGTTATTACAATGAAGTTAGTATTTCATATTCATCATTAGAAAGACATAATATGGTCCTAGCAGCCTATGTGTCGTTAAACCCAACAGCAACCGCAGATTTGAAATGCTTTCAGCCTACGAAGTTTGATTAATCAAAATGCAAAAACATAGAGGAAACAAGAAGATTTAACAGCGTTTGGCATAATTTTACCAAGTCAGTGTGATGTGCTGGAACGAAGAGAGTAGCGTTTGTTTATGTTGAATCCTCAGTAGAGGGAGTTGGATTTGAAGCGAACGAGAGAGAGAGAGAGAGAGTGCGAGCAAGCAGACGAAATTTACAAAGTGGGTTAATTTCTATGTTCAAAAATGATCATGTATTCATAAAAAGGTGTATAATTTTGCCAATAAACGTATTCAGTTAGAGACATTATTTGTTAATTACACTAATTTATTTTTATACCTGATTTAAAGAAGTGATTTACTTTTTCAGCTATCGTGGGATATTAAGTCATTGTATTTTTCAAATCACTATATAATATCTGTGTAGGAATGCCATAGTTCATCCATAAATTTAACTACATACGTAGTGTAAAGGCGTCGTTTAATTTCATCACGTATTGTGGCTGCCTTCACAACAATATGTTTGGTATTGCACTACTTCGAATAAACAACGCTTCTCTAATAGAGGAGACCACGGTTATTTATTCTCAGTGGTCACCACCCAGACGGCACCGTTTGAAAAATTGTATGGGATAAAGATCTCTGTTATCCTTATACTGTCCCTATTAGACTTAGTACAGCAAAAAAGGTGTAGGAAAGCGATAGTAGGAGAGGAAAAAGAAGGCATGCCGTCGAAAGAGAAAGGGACAGTTACTCCTCATATTCACACACCACTCAAAAACTCATACACTCCTCGAATAGGCAACGCTTCCCCAGTGGAGTCGAACGTTGTTACCTATTCTTGGAAACTCCTGAAAACAGGCTCCCTACTGTGACCATTTCGAAGCTAGTTGTGAATTTAATGTAGGAAAAAAAAAAAAAATTGGACCAAATCTAACAAACCAAACAAATTAAATATAAACTTCAAACCTGTATATTATGGAAAAATTTAATTCAGACTTTGAACAGAACTGTTTTGATAAGAATACGAGAGCTGATAAGGTCTATATTTTTATCAAGAAAACTGAATTTTGTAATAAATAAAGAAAGCAAAAAAAAAAAACAGGTGCTTTCATTTTTTTCTGAAAAGCAAGCTCTGTTTCATAGTAATTTACAAAACGATTCATATTGGGCGTTGTTGAATATGTGTTGCCATTGTCTTTAATTTTCTGAACCGTTTTGGCTAATGATTTAGTCTTCTTTGGTAAAACGCAGCTGAAGGACTATCAGCCTCCCCAAATTTTAGTTGTATTTTACGCTCCTTTTCTTTCTTTTCTTCCAATAGTATTTCTACGTTGTTCGTTTCTTTCCTTAATTTTTGTACGATAAAATGATTTTGCACTTTGCTTAATTTTCACCGACGTTTCCCACTGACTTCCACCTTGCTCTACTATCTTTTTAAGAGCTGTTGCAAAGTCCCAGTCCTCTCTCTCCAGAACTGCTGGGTTGAGCTTCCAATAGCTTTTTCCCAGATTAACGTTCGTAAATAATTCTCCCTTCCACATTACCGTCCTGTGATCTGCAAGTTTTCGACCTCGAATAATTCTCACATGCGGTATCATTGTTATTTTATTCTTAACTGTTGCGTTCCATAAGTGCGATCTATTCTAGTTCCTATTAGTAAATTAATAAGAGGAGTTTACCTCAATATAGTACGTAGAACACTTCCGTATGATACCCTCCAGAAATTAAAACGGAAAAAACGAAAAAATCGACAACTTACCGGTACATTAAAGTAAAATATAAATAATTAAAGTAAATTATAAATAATTAAATAATCAATTTAACACAATTCAAAATCAATTCAAAACAATTAAAATTCAAATTAACGCAATTAAAAGAATCTAACGAAAATATTCAAAACGATTTTCCTTCCTGAAGCTGACAATGCTTTTCGACCGACTGTCGTGATCACAGGAATGAAAATTATCGAATCAGGCTAAACCTGCAACTTAAATAGTGATTATGTGTCTTCGCGCATGCGCGTAAAGGTCCACGCATCGGAGATCAAATATGGCCGCCGAACATTAACAGAATTCTCGTGTAATTTCAACGGTTTCTGCAATTAATAGTCGCGTATAATTACGTTGAACGTTAAGTATTTTGGCCTCGTTAAATAAAAAAGTATGTTTTTCGTTAATGGCATGAAAGGCTAATTCTGACGCTGCTGAACGAGAAGCACGAACAGAGGCTTCGTGTTGATTTACACGGATATTAAGAGAAAACCGCGTGGAACCCTGATAAGACGAGTCGCAATCACCGCAAGAAATGTTGTATACTAGATCATTAATTTGTGTTGCGAACGCCGAAAGAACCGAGCGATTGTTCAGTATAGTGTGTAACTTCCGTATAGGCCTAGCTATAATTTTAAATTCGGTATCTTTAAAGAATCTGTTAAGCTGTTTGTGCCACTGTTCAACATATGGGACAGAAATAAAGTATTTTTTGATATTACTATTGTTGATTGGTGCAGTATTTTGTATCCTATCCTTAGCTTGTACCCTAATTCGATTTATAGTGTTAATGGGATAACCCCTGTTCAAGAATCTGCTAGTTAATATTTGTATTTCTGAGTCTAAAGCAGAATCCGTCGTTGAATATTTATAGGCATTTAGAAATTGATTAAAGATAATCGATCTTTTGTAGGTGAACGGGTGGTAGCTATTATAATGTAGAAGCATACCGGTGTTAGTGGGTTTTCGATAGATGCTAAATTGTATTTTGTTCGAGTCCCGGGTAAGCGTGAAATTTAGAAAGTTTAATGACTTAGTATCCGTATCTTCCCTTTCCAATGTAAATTTGAGTCTAGAATGAATATTGTTAAACGAATGTAAAATATCTTGGATAGTACTACTATCGGTAATAACTAGAACATCGTCTAAATACCTCCCTATAACCCTATTAACTAGATGGTTGCACACTGTTACTATGTTCTCAGCAGCTAAACAGGTCAGTATCTCCGCTAGAACTAATGCTTGGTGGTCTTCGGAGCTAAATCACAGTTTCAAGTGCAAACAGTCCCTCCATAAACAATGGAAACAGTCTGGTACAGCATATGACCGAACTCAGTACTCCAAAGCTAGAGCACTGTTTAATAGACTGAAATCGCAAGCCATTAAAGAATACACTGACAAGACCTTATCCAAAGGCAAAGTGCCATATACCCATAACTCTGAACCAGATTCCAATTTCAATCCAGTTGAATGGATCAACTATGTAGCCAGATTCCAAGACAACATCACACAACCATATGATTACCAACCAGACCCCATTTCAAGTCCAGATGATGAGCTGTTTTCTATTCAAATCGATCGACAGCAGCTTCGTCAAGCCATCAACTCGCTGCGTCCGTCATGCACCGCTGGCATCGATAATGTCCCACATTTCATCGTAAAGTGCCTCAGTCCATATATCCTTGATCCTCTGCTCTACTTGTTCAACTCCATCCTCTCCCATAGAGTGTTTCCGGCATCCTGGAGCAAATACAGTCTTGCCCCACTACCTAAAGTTCAACTACCAAGCCAGCCGAAGCACTATAGACCGATCTCCACTGCATCCACGCTCCTAAAGCTACTGGAAAAAGTTCTTCTTCCGCATATAACACGCCATCTTCTTCCACAATCATCAAAACAACTCCATTATGTTCTCCCTAATAGATCAACTGTCTCCAACCTTCTGGCAGTCCAAACGGAAATTTTAAATGCATTTGAGGCCAAATCAGAAATGGCGGTTGTTTATGCCGATATTGAAGCTGCTTTTGATAGCCTCAACATCTCAGCCCTTCTGAATCTCCTAACCAATTTCTTTCGGATCAAAGGTGACGTTTTCGCTTTTCTGCACTCGCTCCTCCGGAACAGAACAGTGTACTTCACTCATCGTAACCTCTGCTATACCCGATCCATCAATGCTGGTGTGCCGCAAGGTGGCGTTTTATCGGGGTTACTTTTTACAGCCCTCCTTATTCCGTTTGTGTGTAACAGAGATGATGTCATTACCTACGCCGACGATATAAAGTTCCTAACGGAAATACCACCATCAGCCGACAGGGGAGTGATCACATCGGAAATCTGTAATAAGATCACAGCTTTCTCTAGCCATCTCAACCATTTCGGTCTCAAACTGAACCCCCAAAAATCCGTTATTATGGTTTTTTCTCTGAAGAAGTGTCCCACATTCATACAACCCTCACTGGAGGGCGCAATTATTCCAAGTGTTACTAAACACAAAGATCTCGGTGTAACCTTCGACCCAAACCTTAGGTTCAACTGTCACATCGAATGTGTTCTACGCAAGATCAACCGAATGCGCTGGATTGCCCGTCAACATCTTCTTCATAACACAGACGCAAGAACCACAATCAGATATCTGGAAACCATTGTGTATCCTACCTTTCTGTATGCCTCTGAAATATGGGCATCCGCAGTACCTTCTCTCATGAAGCCCATCTTCGCCAGTGAATACTGGATATTGAAGTGGGCAACCCACAAACATCGACTCCCCCCTCAGCAGAGGACCACCAGCATGGCCGACCAACTCCAAATCCCACGGCTGCCTCAAATAATCAGCATGAGGAGAACTGTGACCACAGTCAAAATGCTGGTTGGCAAAATCAACTCCCCTGACTTCTGGGATATATGCCAGTGGCATGTTCCACTTCCGTCCTTACGAGCCACCCCTCTTCTTCAGCTACAACGGAACAGGCTGAAGATCAGTGACAGATTCCTACCTGGACAAGTACTTCCTACAGTACAAGCCCTGCTAATGATCGGAGTTGACCTGCAGAAATTCGCTTCTGATCGCAATTACAGGCGCTCGTTGGCCGAACTTGTTCCCCTTTTGTTTGGCCCCTGATGTCGACTCATACTGATATCTCCATCTTCTATCTCCTATGAGGTGCATAACGGCACGTCGCAGGAAAATCGACGAACTGTCTTCACAAGAAAATGCAATACCGAACAATAATGTGGCACTGTGAAATTTTCTGACTTGTGTGAATATGCTTAAATATGTGCTTTGTACATATGAACGTGTACATACCTTGGTGTACTGTCTGCCTCACAACTATGTACATACTCATATCTATTGAATGGCTAATGCTACGTTTTTAATTGTTATGTAATATTTTATACTGCACAAATTTTTATACTGTACATATTTTTATATTTCTATATCATTGTCAAGCCCCTGGCCTCCTGGCTGTGGCGGGCACATTATTGTATCTTTACTGTACAATAAAGATTTTCTTCTTCTCCCATAGTATGTGATACGGGGACGAAAAGGTGTCAAATGTATCTGCTCAATCGTTGAGAGATAGATCTCTGACATTAAGCCACTCAGGCTCAAACCCATTGGTAATCCAAAAATTTGTTTGTACACCTTGTCTCGAAAGGTGATGTAGTTAGCCTCAACTAATAGTTTAATTAAGTGAAAAATCTCCTTTATAGGCAGCTTCGTATAATTAATCGGTGTCGAGTTTTTATTTAACATATCCCAAATAATATCTAATGTGTATTCAACGTTTACATTCGTATATAATGATGTAACATCTAATGAGAATAAATTGTCATTGTCGCCGAGTCTACAGTCTTTAAGATTATTAAATAATGTATCGTAATTCTTAATCCCAAATTGTATAACCTGTCTAAAAGGTTTTATAATGTTATATACATGTGTGGCTAAGGCTGAAAATGCCGAGTTCCTGTAGGAAACAATAGGTCGAATCGGAAATCCAGGCTTGTGTAATTTTACCTGACCAAAAAGTGCAGGAATATTGTATGTTCTGGACTTCAATTCCTTCAACTGAACCATAGTAATGTAGTCGTTTTTACGATATGTGGTTAACGTTTTATTGTATTGATTTACCAAATTGGTAAACAGTGTCGGGTCCACTTCACAAGAATTCTGTTATTACACGAGAATTCTGTTAATGTTCGGCGGCCATATTTGATCTCCGATGCGTGGACCTTTACGCGCATGCGCGAAGACACATAATCACTATTTAAGTTGCAGGTTTAGCCTGATTCGATAATTTTCATTCCTGTGATCACGACAGTCGGTCGAAAAGCATTGTCAGCTTCAGGAAGGAAAATCGTTTTGAATATTTTCGTTAGATTCTTTTAATTGCGTTAATTTGAATTTTAATTGTTTTGAATTGATTTTGAATTGTGTTAAATTGATTATTTAATTATTTATAATTTACTTTAATTATTTATATTTTACTTTAATGTACCGGTAAGTTGTCGATTTTTTCGTTTTTTCCGTTTTAATTTCTGGAGGGTATCATACGGAAGTGTTCTACGTACTATATTGAGGTAAACTCCTCTTATTAATTTACTAATATCATTATCAACGTAGAACATATTGAGTATTACAGCTCTGATTCATACTATCTAATTCTAGTTCCTATATAATTAGCTATTCTGGTGGCTGCTCGTCGCCCCTGATTTTTTTTTTACCTGTAGAAGTATACCAAGTACCATTTAGTACAAACCATAATTAAATCACCAACACCCCAGTACAATGATGCGAGCCTCCATCCCCAGAACTTTCTCCGTCACGGGGTCAGGAACGCAGTTCCAGCCCCGTGACGTTACAACCCGCTGCCCCTTCAAATAGTTGTCTAGTTCCTGAAACAGTGTTTTCCTTTCTAAAGTGGAATTTGGACTATACACACTGATTACTCTAATTGTACTTCCCCCATAACTCCAATCCACTACCACAATCCGGCCTTCTGTATCCCTACCCACCAGTCATATAGTCCCTAGAATTGGAGGAGCCACTACTGTCCCCTACCGCTGACGATCGATTCATCCCAAACCCTCCTGAAGCCTGGCCATTCCTCGTATTCTTTCCTGCGAATCTTAACAATCTTAGTAAACTTGTTAAAAAAAGCCCTCGAGAGGACTATTAGACGTTTCTACCGGAAACCTGTCAATAGTAACCACTTTGCGTATATTACCAATTTGCACAGGTTTGATCACGACATTTCTAATAGAAAACCCTTTCAAAACCTTTTCTCTTGCCTCTACTCTATCCTTTTATCTCGTGAACCGAAACAACCTGAGTCACTCCCTCCCTGCATTACCTCTCTAATTGGACAAACCTCTGTAGTCTGAAACTCCACTGTCCTTTCTCGAAAAAAGAACTGTGCCATAATCAGTCTCCGTTCCTTAAGGAAAATGAATAAATACAAATTCGTGTATGAATTTGTATTCATACACGAATACACCTGACACCAGAAAAAAGAAAAATACTTAACTTGGCAGAAATAAATTTCAAAGAAATGTACGACAAAGAAAAAATAATCACTTACTACCCCTCTAAAGGAGGTTCCCCACAAAGGGGTTACCTCAGCCGGAAGGACTGCCTCTTGATACGATCGGACACTTTAATCAATATTCAGAACACATCTGAACGAAACAAATCACAAACTAGCCTCTCACAGCGCCGTTTCGAATCTAATTTGTTTACGTATGGGATAATAACTCTACTATCCACTTGTCCCTGTCAGACTTACAAAAGCAAAAAATATAATAAAATTTATAGTAGGAAAGGAAGAAAAGAAACGGTGTAAAAGATTGAAAGGGACTAATTCAAAAACTCACTCGTCGAATAGGCAACACTTCCCCAGTGGAGAAGACTGTTGTTACCTATCCTCGGAAACTCCATGATTATCAGGCTCCCCCTGGTGATCACATATGGCTAAGGGATAAAACAATCCTCTTCCACACTTACTGCCCCTATTAGATTTGAGAAAGAAGAAAGATAAAGAGGGGTAGCAGAGGAAAGAAAGAAAACCTGTCGTCAGAAACAGAAAGGGGCAGTTTTCACCATCTAGTCACACTTGAACTCATTACAGTGCTCTTACAACCCAATCGGATCAATTTCGCTCAGAAACACTCCGTGAAGAGCCCAGTCCGTGTGATTGGTTGCTAGCAGGCAGCCGCCTGGAGTTGGCTTGCCCTACATGATTTCTCAGGCCCTCCACCTCTTCCATCTTTACACACGGCTTTATTTAAAAACAAGCCACCGCAATCTCGGGAGGCAGACCATTTTCCTGGAACCCGCTTGGTCCCTATCCCCTTTAGACTAAGTTAGTTAGATAATTGCCCCCTAATCCCTAACTTAAGACTAGATTTTACCAACTAAATCTTATTACCTACTAACCGACACAGTGGTGCTGGATAACACCACTGTTTTAGAAATCAGTGTTCCCCCAGTTGTAATAGTTCTAACACCACAAATCTTCTTATTGCAGCATGCATGAATTGAATAGCTTATTTATATACACCTATACGTGTTCCTTCTATTTTTTTTTCTAATTTTCCATGCTTGGTATTTCACTTCATTGATTAGGAACATCAGAATGTGTGTGGCTCTGGAGACCGCCGGAAACTGCAAAAATTGCAGCTGATCCCTTGTTAATCGCGGTAATCTCAGAATTTTAAAATTATGAACCGTGTCCCAGATACGTTAAACAGGAGGACAAGAAAATGACGCATGTTCCACTGTTTCCCGCGCTTTACAATATTGACACTCTATTTGAGTATCCTCGTAACTTAGCTTTGCTTAACTCTACGGGCAAATGACCGTAAATCACCCTCCAAGCTAAGTCGCTTCTTGATCCATACCCCATGTGTTTGTGAAGATTGCTAAACATCTGGATTACAACTAAACTGTGCCATGACCTCGGATTCTGTACTGCTGAGGTAGCATACAGAATCTATATTCCTATACATCCCACATGAGGAGTTATTCATGAGAAGTTATAATTTCCAGCATCTTTCTGAAACTTTGTTTTCTTCCCACATCCAGACCCCCTACCGATAGTTGCTGAAGATATTTGTTCACCAGTTTATAAAAGAGTGGTGTTGTTTCTGCTGTAGAGCCTGTATGCTCAAGTTAGTAAACCAACCCATTGGGATTTTACTAAGGTAGAAGCTACATGCGTGTCAAACAGGACCGATCGAATGTGCTTTTTTACATACGTCCACCGTAACCACTTTAATTGTGGTATTTCATAACCTCGGAGAGCCTTTCTACAATGCAATCTCTGTTGTGTCGTCTCTTCTTGCCTATATCTTTGGCAAAGGATGCAAAGAAAAACACTGAGACTTCTTTACTTATGTAAACTCCAGAAGGAAGGGGATGAATCGGATTGGTCCAATTGATATCGATGGTTCAACTACTCATGATCCTGTTCAGGTAGCTAACAAATTAAATTAATATTTTGCATCTACGTTCCACATGAGGAGTTATTCGGGGAGAAGATTGCCAGAGGAGTATTAAACTCCGGCAAGGAGCTAGATAATCTTGTAATAACTGAGAGGAAATTGGAGGAGAAATTGTTGAAGCATAAGCAATTAGGCACCTGGGGTGGATGGAATCTATCCAGTTATATTAACGGAGGCAGCAAAGGAAGTAAGCAAACTCTTAGCCATAATTATGAGAGCTTCCTTGGACTCAGGGAAAGTACCCATGGTCTGGAAAATAGGACCCCAATCCACAAAGGAGGATTAAAGGGAGACTCAGGTAATTACAGCATGTTAGTTTAACCTCTGTTGCAGGGAAATTAATGGAGGCATTGGTTAAAGAAGCATTGCAGGATCATCTGAAGAAGACTTCAGTTATAGCTCGGACACAGCATGGTTTTGTTAAGGGGAAGTCTTGTCTGAACAATTTGATTGGATACTATGATGTAGTCACAAAGGAACTGGATGCAAAGAATAATTTTGATATCATATTTGGATCTTAGAAAGGCTTTTGATACTGTTGCACATTGAAGACTGCCGTAGAAATTGGAGCAGTGTGGCATTAAGGGAAAATTGCTGCTATGGAAAAAGGGATGGTTGAGTGGAAGAAGATAGTGGTAATCAATGGACACTGCTCATCGTGGACTAACGTTATTAGTGGAGTCACTCAGGTTTCAGTGTTGGGTCCATTGTTCTTTTCTGTATTCATTAATGACATTGATGATGATATATCAGGCTTAATGTCCAAGTTTGCAGACGATACGAAGGTTGGCATGGTTGTTAATTACATTAATGACAGTCGCTGCTGCAAGAGGATCTAGAAAAGTTGAGTAGATGGGCTGAGAGGTGGAAACGGAAGTTTAACATCGACAAATGTAAAGTACTGCATATGGGAAGCAGCAACCCCAGAGTAACGTATCAATTGTGTGGTACTACACTGACAGAAGTAGAGAGTGAAAAGGACCTGGGGGTTATTGTGTAGGCAGATATGAAGTTTTCTGAGCAGTGCAGACGGTCTGCAAGTGTAGCCCATCGTGTCTTGTCAATGATATTCAGGAATTTTTCTAGCAGGGATAAGGAGTGATTATCCCCTTATATCAGGTAATGGTCAGGCCATACCGTGAGTACTGTATACAGGTCTGGAGGCCTCATTTTAATAAGGATGTAGAGCTGTTGGAACGAGTACAGAGAAGGGCAACAAGATTAGTGAATGGAACAAAGGGGTGCTCTTACAAAGAAGGGCTGTAATTTTGCAAATTACAGTGTCTGGAGACTAGGCACCTGCGAGGTGATGTCATTGAGATGTATAAAGCCTCGAATGGTTTGAGTATGCTCAGTGCTGATGGGATTCTTCCTCTCGCTCATAATAATCGCCTGAGAGGACATAAATTCAAATTGAGGAAAGTCTGTTGTAGGATAGATGTGCCGAGGTTTGCTTTTAGCCAGCAGATGGTTGATTTCTGGAACAAACTTGCATTTGTCGTTGTAGAAGTTGATAGCTTAAACAGATTCAAGGCAGAATTAAACAAACATTTGGAGTGGGTGATCGGTGGAGTGAGAAGGGAGGGAGGGTTATGTGTGGGTTTTTTTTTTTTTTTTTTTTGGCTGATGCTATATAAGCTTGCTTTCTTGCATCATGTGTCCTTGCTAATGCTATTATTCCAAAAAAAAAAAAAATGGTCAGAAAACATGTTTTGTTTAAATTTTGCTATGTAGGAAGTTGTGTTGGGCTCAGTTTTACGTTCTTTGTGTGCTTACTAGATTGCTGTAGTTAGACGTACATTCTAAATTCAGTTGAGACATTCTGCCATCTAATTTAAACTTTATTCACAATTTACACTTCGTTTCTTTTTTTTCGTTAACATTTTGATGTTTGTACACACTTTCCGGCTGAGTTTCTCACCAACCCCTTCTTGCAGAAACATCCCGTAACGCATTGGAGCGTGCATACGCGCACTTCCTCCGTGTAGTTGTCACACGTATCTGGGCATGCTGTACCACATGATTGGTACTCCTCATTAACTGGACACTCTGCGAATGAAATAAAATGCAAACATTATTTATTAGATTAAAAAAATGGAAATATATATACTTAATTTATGAAATAGTTTCATTCTTTACAGATCTCTCAGTATCAACCTTTTGAAGAGGCACTTTTGCGTTACTTATTAATCAAAACCAAATTGTCTTCCACTTTTGCTACAAGTAACGCAGAATGAATAATATATTTACATTCAGGGCTTTATCTTGACAATGATTTTCGTATTTAATTTTCCAATTATATACAGAACGTCCCGTGTCTATATATGAACGTGGTGGAAAGCTCTCAGCATCTGATGTACCAGTGTCCATTATATGAGGACCTTCGATGCATTCTGATATCAAAAATTCAATTCATCCCGAGACTTCGGGAACAATAACTCCTAGAATCTGAGGACACCCATGCAGCATTTTTAAATTCGCCCAAGACCTCTTTGGAAGACGTTAGGATTCTCCCACCACCACAGAACCTACCTGATTTAGTCCTTCCACCAATTTTCCTGGATGGCACCTATTCCAGGATCTGTGACACCTCAGAACATGAGCTCTGACCTTCAGCTTCGCTGCCAATGCCACCTGGCGTACCGAATAGGGTGTTCCTACCCGATTCACTTTAACTCCTTATCCCTCGACTGAGGCAGACTGTTCCCTGTCTCCTACCCCCGTCGAGGGATAAGGAGGCAACTCTTCTTTTCCCTCTGATGGGGCATGGGCATACCCCACTGACTCCTGGGATTGTCTTTTCTATTGGCCCCCAGCCTTCAGTCTCCCCTCCCTCTCTGTCTTCAGTATTAGCAACAAACGAATGGCAAAATTTACCGAGCCTAACACACGAAGTTTTAGACTTTATACTCCTTTTAGCCAAATCCAAACGTAGTGTGTGTGTTTTTTTTATTTTTACGTCCTAGCCATCGAAATCTGAGGAAACTAGGTGACAGGACCTGTCAGAGTAAATATCTAATACTGATGTACCTGATCTGCCTCCCAGTAGCATAGTATGGCAAACGGTGTGCCCACCAGGGGCCCAACGGCTAAAAGGTCAGAAGAACAACGGTACACAATACAACACTACAATATCCGTACACTTTTAAATCTCTGGCCACGACAATGTTTGGTATGTGAAGATAGGGGAAATCCCTGGTGCCGTTAGACCCTGAACACACTCTAATCACCGTGTTACCAGAAAGGTCAGACAGTTTGGCATGACAAACATTGCGAAAACAAATGAGAATAGGCAAAATGACTAATGAATTTAATGAAGAATTATTTGTCAGAGTAGGCGAGTAAATCAGTCTATGATCTAATCAGCTAATGGAGAACTTCGCCTTTCCAGATATTGACTAGAACATGTGGGCTGTCACTTGAGTAACAAGACTTTTCAGGATAATGAAAAGTCTTGTTACTCAAATTCAGCACAAAATCAGGAAACTCCAACAACTGGATAGTAGAATTGTCACCAGCAGCATGGAACACCTTGAAACAGCAAGACAGAGTATTTATAAACTGGGGCATCCACCACTTTAGAGATCATGTGGCTGTCCACAAATGTTTCAGGTGCTGCTGGTTTGGGTACACTACACCCACTTGTACCCAAAGCTAGCCCATCTGTGGTCACTGTGCACGACTTCAACTCGTGCACAAAAAAGAATCCTCACCAACTGTGCAAACTGCAAGGCACAGAGGCCATCGGCGGACCATTCTAACAGGGACATCAAATGCCCCGTGTATTGTAAAGTAAAGGGAACATACCAAATGAGACTCGACTATGGCGGTACGCCTTAAATCTTTCAACTTAAACAGAGTAAACTTCATACAGCTAAACGCTCAACGTTCTAAAACAGTTGCCGCACAGCTTACCAAAAAGGTAAATGAAGAAAACCTGGACATATTCCTTATCCATGAACCGTATGCATACAACAGAGAGGTCAAGGGATAACCCCTGGCCTATAAGATTGTTCACGACAGCAGTGAGACACCTTGGGCCTGCATTCTAGTGAGGAATCCCAGTATCACCGCTACAAAAATTTCCAATTACTGTGCATCATGAGATGTTTGTGCCCACATCACCTCCCTGGGAGATTTCTATGCGGTTTCGCTATATTGTCGCCCGATAGAGGATGTCTTACCTGCAAAGTTTAAGTACTGACTTCCCGAATAGCAAGATCATCGTGGGAGCGGATGTCAACTGCCGGTTCCAACTGCCCTGGCGTGGTTCAGCGAGATCCCGGAGAGACGTGGAGAACACAATGGATTGCGACTGGAGAACTACCTGGCAAGTAATCCATACATAATACTAAACCAGCCAAATAACCCAACCACCTTTTCCAGCTCGACGTGGGAGTCTACAATTGATGTCGCCCTTGCCCCTGATCTATTGCTGGACATCCAACCTCTTGGACCGTCCAAGAATACTGGACCACGTCGGACCATGGGGCAATTACATTCGAGCTCAGACTCTCTCTGACCCGACAGCCTGCGATTATATACATCTAACTTAGATACGCTGTTGATAAGGCGGACTGGCCTCTATTCCAAACTTCCCTGACCACTGCAGCCCAATCCCTATGTGTTGCTGGACTAAACCCGGATCAGCACCATATTGCAGTGGTTGACCTCATCACGGCAGCTGCCAACAACTCTGTTAAAAAAAAAATATATTTCCCAAGGAGCTGTTCCCAGGTGGCCCCGGACCTACAATGCCTGAGGAAAGAAGTCATTAGGACAAGAAAACTCTTGCAGCGAGCGCGGCGCTCCTGGCCAGCTGCTGGGACAAAACTTCCCCGCGGTCAGAAATCAGTACACCACCACCATCCGCCAACGCAAACAACGTTGCTGGAAGAACTTTGTATCTGCAACTGGGAACGATGATCCCTGAGGTGTTGTCTACAGGGTAACTACAAACAAACTCCCCAGGGGTAAAACTATCCCTGCTACAAAAACGCTCCAAGGAACTTATACCCGAACTTGGTAGGATTCTGTAACAAACATCCTGGATACTCTGTTTTGGAACCCCTAGCTCATTCCAATCAGGAACAGAAAATCCTATGTCAGGATAATGACACCTATCACACAACTACCTACGAAGAACTTCTCACCAAAATAGAATTGGACATAACAGCACTGAAGATCAAGAACAGGAAGTCTCCTGGCATTGACCTCCTAGAGCCAGAGATCATTAAAAGGGCCGTCGAAGCCATTCCAGATGTGATACTCAATTTGTTCAATCACTGCCTTAGGGAGGGCCTCTTCCCGCAGGCTTGGAAAACTGCAAATCTACGTCTCGTTCTCAAAAATCCCAGTAAGAAACGGGACCTTCCGGAGTCGTACAGACCAATCGCACTCCCTTCCGTACTGAGCAAGCTGTTCGAAAAACTTCTGAAAAATCGAATTGAAACTCATTACAGTGCAACGGGCCTACAGTCGCAAAATCAGTTTGGCTTTAAGAAAACCTGTACAACCCTAAATGTACTCGAACATCAGTGAAGCGGCAACCTCAACAAATCGCAAGTATTTCCTTGTTATTGTAATTGATTTTGCCTTGGCATTTGACACCTTATGGTGGCCAAGCGTCCTCGGCCGGCTCCGGAAGGCCAACCTTTCAAAAAACCTGTTCCAATGTATGAGATCATACTTATCTAACAGATATATAACTGTTCGAGCTCCATACTGTAACGTGACAAAAGAGGTGTTCAGAGGCTGCCCACAGGGGTCTGTCATAGGCCCCGTCCGCCTGGAACATGGTTGTCCACGACTTCATGAACCTGGATTTCGGCGACGTCGTTTCCTTGGCCTATGTGGATGACTTGGTTCTGATGCTTCCTGGGGATTCCAGAGCTCAACTGGAGACTACCGCTACTCTGGCAGTTGACACCCTTGAGAACTGGGCTGCAACCAATAACTTAAATTTCATCAGAGAAAACAAGATACATTCTGCTCAGAGGAACCTTGAGTATCAGACGACCGCCCCGAATCAGGATTCAGGGTGTAACTATCAAGATGACTAATGAATTGAAACACCTCGGAGTGATTCTTGATAAAAAAAAAAATCAATCGTATACACCACATATCAAGTATATACACAATAAAATCAGTGTACTCCGCACTGTTTACAAGAAGAGCGCGCAAGGACTGGGGTCTGAGGAGAAAATCCCTCGGCCTCTACTATAAAGCCATCTTTCTACTGGTAATATCGTACTCAGCTGGAATTTGGTTCCACTAGGCCCCAACAGCTGTAAACAGAAGAAAGTTGAAGACAATACAAAAGTGTATATTACTAACCGCCTCAAGAGCTTGTAAAACAGTCAGTACTCACGCAATCCAAGCCCTTACAGGATCCCTCCCCATGGACCTGGAGATCATCCAACGTGGACTGCTTTATCAGCTGGCAAAAGGCCGGGTGGCCACTTGCCTTGACTTTACAACCAACCCTTAAAATGATCTTAAAAATGAAAGGAAACGCGCCTCTGCTCACAGCCAGCTGACCTGGCAAGCCTGCTGGGAAGCATCCAGCAAAGGATAAATCACGCGCAAATTTCTGCCTACAATACAAATGGTATATCCTAAATACCCATCATGCTCGCCCCTGGGCTCTTTACCACCTATGTGCTCACTGGCCATGGAGGCCTTTAGAGACAAGTTTCAGGGTTTTAGACTCAGCAATAACCCACTCTGTCACTGTGGCTCCCGAGAAATGGAACATTTACTTTACACCTACCCTCTCTATGAGGACCTGCACCACAGGCTAATCACTAGGATCTGTCTCTCCTTCAGAGACCAGGAGCACCTTGTAATAACTGAGGAGGACACATACAGGGCATTTGCTCAGTTTGCCAAAGATCTCTTTAAAAGGAGGACATTCCCGCAACCTCAACTGCAGCAGTGAACAAAAAACTGAAACCTTCCACCAAGAAATGCAAACTTGGAAACATCATCTGTATCTGCCCTGCCTTCTGCTGGTAGCAAGAAAACTCAAATGTGACAAATCACCTAATCCTAACATCAAGGGGCATGCCCATGCCCCAAGGAATGCGAAACCGTGAAATCCACTTTCTGGACACGTCCTTACATATCATTGAGACCATCTCAACGCAAGAAAACTGGAACATGACAATACAATGACTAAAACTTAATCACCT
The DNA here is from genome assembly GCF_048544385.1 of Mastigoproctus giganteus. NCBI lineage: Eukaryota > Metazoa > Arthropoda > Arachnida > Uropygi > Thelyphonidae > Mastigoproctus > Mastigoproctus giganteus. The sequence goes on from NC_143580.1 coordinate 137,775,949, forward strand.
CAAATATAAATGCAACCTATGTGACGATTGCCATACACAAAGAGTCCACGCATTGACACTATTGTGCCATCACCAGGAGTAGACAAAATACCATCCTTGAGCAAAGAGAAACGAAATGTGACAAACTAGGACCGAACTGGACCAATACTTGACCATGACTGCAGCAATTGGCTGCCACCAAAAGCCATTAGGCAACCCAAGGCTGGACATCTGGCTCAGCCTGCTTTCACTCCTTTCCCTGGCAGGGGGAGGTGATATTTTTCTGTCTCCTGCCACCACCCACTTTTCCTTTTACGCCCGTGAAGCAGTGGGGCATGGGCATGCTCCACTGCCTCACGGGGAGTCTTGTTCTATCGACCCCAGTCTTCCGCTTCCCCTTCCAACACTTTCTCCTTACATAGTGTATTCCCCACGAGTCCAAATTTAAATAACATCAAAATTCATGCCTGACCTTTTAGGCTCTTAGAATTTATCATTTCAGCGTACAACCCCATCTGGCGTTTCTAATAACTACTTAGTAAAAAAAAAAAAACCAACCGCGATCATTTTATCTTTATTTTATTTACATCCTAGCCACCGAAATCTCAGGAAAATAGGTGGTAGGACCTGCCAGATTAATATATTGACAACTGGTACACATGGCTAGCCTCCCCGCGGCAAAGTATGGAAACGCTGGGTCCCACTAGGGGCCCAGTGGCTAATAAGTCAGACGAACAATGGGCACAGCATACTACACAACACATGATCCACACACTTTTAAATCTCTGGCTTTGACAGCCTAATGTCCTCGATACAATGAACATACACGGAGATGGGAGAAGTCCCTCGTGCCGTTAGACCCGAAAACACTTCATACTTTTTAGGATAATTGTTTTCTATATACGTATATAAGAGAGGAACGAGAGAAAACAGTACTGTTGATCTGATTATCGGCAGTTAATTCCTACGCATTAAGAAAATCCAGATGGTGAAACCATTAAGTGGCAGTGATCATAATATATGGATGTCGGATCTACTTAAAGATATAACTACTGTCAAAGTGAAGGGATTTTACTTCGGGAAAGACGATTACAGTAACTTTTCCACTAAACTGTACATAAAAACAGTTTCAAGTTCTGTTTAGTGCCAACTGCCAAATTCTAAATGGGAAGCATTCAGTGAAGTAATTCATAGAAAATAATAATCTCTTTATACCATCTAAGAGATATTGTTCCAGATTCTAAAAGGAGGTCAGATGAATTGATGAAACTCATGGTAGAGAAATAAAATGCATGGGATGCAGATAAATTATTAGAGGCCTGTTGTCCATATAACCTAGGCTGCTAAGTCACTAAGAAGATTAGTCAAGCTTATAGAGATAATAAGAAGTCTTCGACTAAGAATACAAAATGAAAAGTAGCAAAGAACTCCCTTCTTATGTTACTACTAGAAGGAAAAATTGTCTGGTGTGATGAATTCTTGTTTTGGTTTCAGCGGAGGGAGGACTAGAACATATTGAAAACAAGCGTGAACTATGCAAGCAGGTGGCAAACGTTTGTGCCCATTGAAACTTTTGATATCAGTGAAGAAATGTTGCGATGCTGTAGGATATCTGGAGTTATTTCCAACTAGACGCAGTACATCCTTCTGCGAATAGGTTCTTCCAAAAGGATAGTGCTCCATGAGGCCACAGTTGTACAGAAATAATTCTAGGAACATGACAGTGAATTAAGCCTACTTCAGGATTCCCTCCAGTTACCTATTGAGCACATTTCGTCAACGTGGATCAACATCTCTGTGGAACGCTTTCAACACCCATGTGAGTCCATGGTACGATGAATCCAGCCTGTTTTGAGAATTAAAGATCTGCTCGCTATTACGTAGGTGTACTTAATGAGGTGCCCACTCAATGTTGTTTACTTCGTACTATGTATAAAATATACAATTCGTTTATATTTTATTTCTTTTTTAAGTTAAGCTTTTTAAAATTAATAAAAGTTACGAATTATGTGCGGATGATCCATTTCCTGTGTGTGCATTATTATGTTCTCTTAAAATGAAAACTACAGGAGTGGGGAACTCGCCTGTTGACACTGCCACTTGATCAGTGTCGCCATGTTTTCTTCACAGTCCGATATGAGAGAGGTAGATTACAGATCTTTCAAGAACTTATTATCTCAGTTGCCAATGTCAGTCATTTCGAGTAAAGAGAAGTTGCAGTTCCCATATGCTACAAACTGTTTCTGGGAGATGACTTCCTGTTTAAACATCGACTTGGGGAAGGTTGATACGTTCTGTATCACTTTATGAAACCACTAAAGATGTGGTAATACTGATTGATGAGAAATTTTGATAGATTTGGACGAAAGGGACGACTGTGTTGTGAATGAATAAATGCAGCTTTAATATTTTAATAAATACCTACATGATTTGCTGTGTTCTCACTAATATATAAAATGAATTGTTAGTCTGGGTCTGAATTCTACCTGTTGCCACCGACGGTACAATTATGATTGGGTTGATTTTTCGAATGAGAGAGGGGTTCGAGCCAGTCACCACCAAATACCGAGGATGCGGAAAGGTCAGGGAATGACCACCGCATATCCCGGAGCAATATGGCCTTAGTTGCTAATGCTCCTAAAAACCAAATAACAAACAAACAACAAAACATCGAATGAGGGACAAAATTACTTCCACAGACGATGATATCTCCATATTTGTTCAAGTATTAGTCGTGCCTGAATTAACTGAATCCACTGAATTAACCGGACAGGTAGCCATTGTTGAATCAGTTCATGTATTTGTTTGTTTCAGAAAAATAATTTCCTCGTATATATATTTGCAATTACTGCTGGAACTTATGCGCTTTAAACAGAGAGGAGAGTTTACATATGTTACTTACTCAGTGCTTGGCATGAAGCAACCAATACAGCAACGAATACGATAATGACCTTCATGGTCATCCACTGAATTAACCGGAAAGTGGTATCCTTTTTAAAACGTGACGCGCGCTTTATATATGTTTAGTGGATGGCTGATATCTGATCATACATCGCAATTTTGATATCTACTCAATTCAAAGTCCTAAGAACAGTTGTAGTCCTTTTGTGTCTCACGGTGTGCGATAGAAACTCTTAAAGACACTTCAGTGTGAACATATGATATGCGTACATACAAATTTCTACAGAAGGAAATGAAAGGTCACCTTACCTTTTGTTTGTTTCTTTCTTTCTGACTAACTACTCTGGATATTTACAAATATCGAAACGAAGAAATAAACATATAAAAGACTCCAAATTTGGCGTCTTTTATTTGGTTATTTATTTTTTTATAAACTGACGTTATTAGACCGTTTCTGAGAGTACCATCTTCTTAAAATGTTTTTAAATAGATTCTGAAGGTCTGGTTAATAAAAAAAAAAAAACAAAAAAATCAAAGAAAACATTGTATATGATAGTGTAAAATGAAACTCACATAAATGATTATTCCTACAATTAATTGCACCTATATGGCGTCTCGTGATCTTAGTTACCTCATTCTTTGAGTTCACTTATTGAGTGAATCAATAAGTGAGCCAATCAATAGTGAATCAATCGATAAAATGTGAGCACTATAAACTTAGGCTGGATACATTTGAAATGAAAAAGCTTAAAAGGAGGTTCATCCATAATAAAGAATCAACATAAATAATAGATGCCCATTAATCCAGGTTTTTAATTGTAAAAGAAAAAAATATCATCTTTGTAAATGGCTGTGTTTGGTGTGTGTATTGGGCACCAAAACAACTGAAACTTTTGCATATCGTATCTATAATTCCATGTATCCTTCGGCCGGTTTGATGGTAGAAAAACCCTAGTATCCGGGAGAAAAAACCATGGTACCTTTTCCTGACAAACTCGAACACGTTCTCAAAAAAATCTTCATATCGATGACGAGATTCGAAATCGGAGATTTTTTCACCCGATGTGGGTAGAAGTGTGATCACAAACACAATGTTACTCCGCGAGCCCCTTTAAATTGCTTCGATCTCTTACATGCAATATGCTCATAAGGATGTTTCTCGTCCATTCTAATTAAATCAGGATTGGAATCGGTATCATTATTCGTGGTGTTGTTAAAACTGGAGGTGATTGGGATCCATCTTACCAAATTCTTACTACTTTTATTTTTGTTTTATTTATTTTTTGAATGGGGAATGATATTTATTTAGTAATGCTGTATGTCTGTTTTAAAAATATAAATATATATTTAAAAATTTTGCTGTTTTTGTTGTTCACTAAATGACTCAGACGTTGTTGTACAGAGGCGTAAAAAATTGAAACAACCCTTGAAATTAAAACTATGCTTAAAATTAAACTGTGAACAGATCGAACACACACATCAAGCTTTCTTGTTTAGTTTTATTTTATTTATTATTATTTTACAATAATTTGTTATTTTTAAGTTTAATTAAATTTATACGAACTTTAATTAGCCATCAACTAAAGTAGATAACGCTGCTTATCTATTTTACAAATATTTTGTTAATTTTAACTTTATATGAATTTTAATTAACCATCTAAAATAGATAACAAGCAGTGTTATCTATTGTAGTTGATTCATTAAATAAACTTCGCACTGTATTATTCTAATTATTATTTGCTTTTAGTATACATTGAATTTTTACTCCAGTCTTACATGCCTCATTAACGGTGAATTATTCGTATAAACCTCATCCAGTTCTGTCAGAAGTTCAGCAAAGATCCACTCTCTCCATCAACGTGAATACGATATCCGCATCTGGTGGATTCCCAGCCACATTGGAATTAGGGGAAATGATTCGGCTGACACCGCAGCCAACTCAGCAATTCCCACTAATACCTGCTGTCTGTGTTCCTTATAAAGACTACGCGGAAAGAATACACCAAAAGTTACACTCCAACTGCCAGGATTTATGGAATAGACGGACTACAAATAAATTCTTTCACATAAATCCTGTAACTGAACCGTGCAAGCAAATCTGCACAGAAATCGTAAAGCGAAGTTATTCTTACCACGACCCGTATAGGACTCAGTCATCTGACACATTTATATTTTTTATTATCTCTCTCTATACATTAAAAAGGTTTTCCTCCTAGTGATATTTATTCGAGCCAATCGGAGAAGACGGCAAGGCAATTGCGTCAGTACAAATGCAATTAATGATTGACAACTGCCTCCATAACGTTCACCAACTTAGTGCACATGCTTCACTGGCAAATATTTGATGTTCCATTGTAACTTTTTTTTTTTTTTTATATTAATGAATATTGTATGTTTCTAAATAGTTTTTAGTATTTTATAAATATTTTACATATTTGTATAGTTTGTCAATCAGTTAAATATTTTATCTTCTCTTTCGGATGCAACAAAATTCCTCATGCATTATGGAACCCAATGCAAAAGTTCTTTGGCTAAAATCTATTATTCGGGGTACCACTTGTCTCCGCGCAGTGGGGTGGCCGTAGAACAGAATGATTGTACGGTCGAGTTCTGTGATTGGGTGATTATTGTGACTGCTTTTTATTTATGATATTTTGGTGTTGTCGAGGAGAGGGAGTGATTGGCTTGGGTAGGATGTTTATTCCTCCCATCCCATTTTAAAACAGCGGCAGGTGGGGGGATAAACACCCTAGGCATGTCAACCTAGGAGGAAAGGGGACAGTACTAAACAGTGAGCGACACCTGCCAATCACTTCCTTCTTCCTGACTTTTAGTCGAAGTATGGTCTGATCTGAACTTTTATCAGGCACTTTTCCTAAGTGACCTATTTAAACGCAGGCAAATAATTACATAGTGATATTTATTCGACCTTGAGAATGCCACGTACTATAAATGCACATGTAAATAATTACATAGGTCATCTGCTGATTAGATATCGATCATTATGGCATAATGTTTGGGTTGGGGCGCCTTCGGTGGTTTCCGACAGCTGCGCCGCATACTCTGTGAAAGCAAGAAGTGTGTTGTTTTATGAAGTGTACTGTTGGGTTGGGTTGTCATCTGGCCTTTTGCTGCAGGGCCCCTGATGGCGCTCTACTTGGCTACCTCTGGGAGGTAGCCAGGCAGTACCAAATTCTCTGCCAGTGTCGCCTGAGCTTCCTGACAGATATCCACAAAAAAAAAAAAAAAAGAGAAAAAGGAAAATGAGGATATATATAGTTTGTGCGAGAAATGAGGGAGGGAGTTAGGATGAGCCTTGAGTACGACAGCGAAGGTATCCTCAGGTGAGACGGAGATGTCTCCATCAGACGAAATGGGAACCAGAAGTTACAGTGCAAGGGGAGCACTGCATAGATCGTCATTCGGCAGGTAGAGTGAAGTCCAGGTTATTTTCTTTGAGTCAAGTCTAAATGATGTTTATATTTTTAAATCCGGTGATGGTCCGATTGTTAAAAGTTTGTCCTAGACGTCCTGGGCGAAGCGGGTGAAACCAAAATAGGCTCCTTGTTTTCCAGCACTTGGTGCTGAAGGTCTTTTGGAAGATAGTGTATCCTTGTGAGAAGAGTGCATCTTATATCCTCGTAGATATCGATCAGTGCGTTTCAACAGTGTCTTTTACGTAAAAAATATTTGACTTACTCCCGCATACCTCTACGTATTACGTAGAAAAAAACCGTTTGCGGGGGTTGGCCAGCAAAGCCCCCTAATTATTATTAATATCTATTTATTGTTCTGCTCTAGAACCACCAACTGGACAGCAGTAAGCTGGGGGGGGGGGTGATTATTACATTCACAGGTTAAGGCAGGGACATGTGTCCGGGGTTACATGGCGCCACATATGTGCTTAACCTGAAAGGAACAGTATTTACAGAATTATTTAATTATATACTTGAAAATTGTGAAATACCATAGTATCCCAAACTAAGTAAGAGAATATTGGATCAAAAATGCTGGATAAAACGAGAAATATGTCCAAAATGTTATTTCCTTGGTTGAGGCAGTCCATATTTCCCTGTGAGTCATATCGGTAGATTTAAGTATGTGTCCACTAGCTTCTGGGGTCTGTAGCTCTATTGCTAACAGAATTTATCGAGGTCGATGGTTAGACTGTTTATCAAATCAACCATGTTTCCTGGGAACATGTGTCTCAGACCTCCTGAAGTTGCTGAAACTGATACTCAGCCTTGTGCCCACTTGACTTCTTCCGGCAATTCGGGAGTTTTTATAATATCATTGATATCAGGGTCGTCAAGTCGTCCAGTAACTAGTCTGGCCAGTGCAAAAAGGTTAGCTGCCACAATTCGTTGTTTCCGTGGTGAGATTGACGTAGAGTTGGGCCCTAGAAATAGTGTACTGGTTGCCAGTCCGCCATTTGAGCCATTTCAAGAGCCAATATTCCAGGCTGAGGAACTTGTTGAAGTGTGTTGTAGGGACCGATGACCAAATAGTTCCTGCATAAAGAGAATTGGGGTAGAGACATCGAAGGACTGAGGGCTGATGGCCCTACTATGTGTGAGTCCAGTTTTATCTTTAAGAGATATTTTAATATAGTTCCCAGATTCTAATGATACGCGTTTTACCCCTTTTTAACCGTCTGACTGTACTTTATCCTCTCAGTCAGATTTTATCCGATAATGATAAGGTGTCAGCTCTTTTTACTGTTTTACAACTAACTAATTTATGTACATATAAATAAAATAAAGAATACATTTTTAGAGTATATATTCCACTTTTTAAATATATATTCCTAACATTTTGACCAGGTAAACTCCTTTAAAGTTAACAGAATCTATTTTTAATTTGTCTTGGGACATAACACCCATTGCCACTAACGCGTCGGTAAAATCGTATACCGGCCCGTATACCTCAATTGAATGAATAACACTGTAGTGGCCTCTGTAGCCGAGTGGTCATTAGCGGGACTGCACTCTCACACACTCTTTTAGTAGACAGGGGGTCAAGTTCTTGACTACTGAATGCGGTCAATCGAATATGCACTGGACCAGCATGGCAGATTATGGTCCTTTCCCTCAACGAATTGTTGAAGAAGCTTCCATCTTGCAGTGGATTGATAATGGCTGCACTTTACCTTTTTTTACCTTTAACACTGTTACTATTGGCGAAATCATTAAAACTCGTTTGTCACTTCCACTCAAAAATTATCGAAAAGGAATCGATCATTCCAACGAGTATTGTTTTTAATTACGCAAATTACCAAATTTCTTTAGCTTTTTCCGTTGTAGAGATTTGATATTTCGAAAGTAACATCTTTTCAGTACCTGTAAGATTTTTTCAGCATGATGCTTTCCTTAGTGACGAAAATAAACAATAACTAGGGAAACATAAAAATATTTGTTTATTTCTTTAGTTTATCATAACTCTGGCTGTTCCGCATAAAGAGATGGCCATTTCAATGGCTACCATACTAAAGGGATTCCCCTGGGACGGAATAAACAAAAACAACCGTTGAACGGCAGCAAACAAGCCCTCTTTCTTAATGCTTTGCATGTTATCATTCAAGCCTTCTTCAGCAGATATCAAAGTTTCATATATGGAAAACTTCTTCCGATCACTTAGTGTTCTGAATATGACCTACTTCGAGGCCGTTATTATACTCTGAGTGATCACTGAATGATGACCACCTACCTAATACTTCGTAGGTCCTCCTTTTACCCTCAGTACAGCAGATATCCGACGTGCCATTGATTCAACAAGATGTCGGAAGCTTTCGGGAGGTAGAGCCAACCAAGCTGTATGTCATGCGGTCAGCAACGCAGGTATGGAGGTGGTTGGTCTTTCCATAGTGTCCAACAAGTGGTCTATGGGGAGTTCGGGGGCCAATCGATATGCTGGAAGTCAGAACTGTGTTCCTCAAGCCATTCCTACACAACAAGTGCCCGATGGCTCGGCTCATTGTCATCTTGGAAGACACCATCGCCATTCGGGAAAAAGTGTAACATAGCGGGGTGTACACAGTTAGCAAGCAGTTGACGATAGCGGAGACCACTGATACGTTGTTCTACATGCACCAGAGGTCCACGCTCCTGCAGTGAAACATGCCCTACACCACACAACAGCCTCCACCGGCCTGCAGTTTGATACTATGCATGATGGATCAAGAGCCTCATGATCTTGACGCCAAATCCGTACACGGGTTGGAGTAAATAACGTGACTCATCCGACCAGCACACCTTCAACGCCGATGAACCTTGGTTAGAAGAGGATGCCGTAGGGGTCGTCATACGTGCGACGAATGGTCATTCCAGATATTGTTCCTGGTTGGCCCATTTTGTATTGGATAGTCAACTGTTCAACAGTGCTGCGCCTGTACGAGTTGTCGAACCCAGCGCTCACCTCTAACATCAACCCTTTTCAGTTTTGCCTTCGGGTCGTCGTTTGACCATTTTGGCGCAAGTCCTAGTACACTTTAACTACGACGGCTTTCGATCACCCTAACAGTTCAGTCATTTGGAAAAATGGAGGCACCAGCTCGTCGAGCACCCACAATCTATCCTTTACCAAAGTCCGATAAATCCTTCCTTTTACCCATCATGCTCGGAATTTTACTACCTGTTGAACCACTGACACTTTATCTATGCTACGTAGGTGTACTAACTGCGCACTCTCGTACCTCACGTGGTCAGCGGGTCGCATTCAGTTTTCATAGGGGTGGTCATAATTCAGTGATCACTCAGTGTATATCAGCTCGCTAAGTATCATTTAAGTTTTTGTAAAAAGTGTAACCTTTTTTTTTTTTTTTTTTTTTTTTTTTTTTTCTGATAGGATACAGTATAAGCTTAAAACGTGGTGAAGAAGGAAGGGGGTGTTGATATTTGTCAGGAAAATTATGTTTTTGTTAAAAATTTTTTTTATGTAGGCAGTTGTGTTCAGCCCATTTTTAAATTTTGTATGTTCATGTTAGAGTGCGTTCTAGACAGTCCGGCAATATATACTAATCTGATTTGAGACATTCTATCAACTGACTTAAACTTTATTCAGAATTTACATTTGGCAATTCATTTCTGCTTTCATTAACATTCCTCTGGTTTCACACACTTTCCTGATTTGTGTCTCACAAATCCGTTATTGCAAAAACATCCCCGAGAGCATATCTTGACGCAAGGGCGTTGTACCGGTTGTTCACATGTCAGAGGGCATAGGGTGCCACATTCTAAATAGTGCTCATTTTCCGGACACTCTGAGAATGAAATAAAATTCAAACATAACTTTTAGAATAAAACAAATGAAAAATGTATTTACCTAATTTATAAAATAATTTTATTCCTTTTAAAAATTAGTATCAACTCTTAGAGAAGGCCTTATTGCATTACTTATTAATGAAAGCTAAATTCGTGTTCTGTTTTTGCTACAAGTAACCAGAATTAATAATAAATTTGCATTTAAGGTTTTATTATTATCGTATGTAATTTTCAAATTAATACTTTAGTAAAACCTTTCGAGTGTCTATAAACACTCAAAAGTTCTTTAGAGAACCAATTGTTATTTTTTATGGTGACGTTAAAGAGTTACCAGATATTTCTGGAATAGCAACTATAGGTTGAAAGTCAGGAATATTTGCTGATGTTAGAATGGAATATCATCAACAACCATTGATTCAAACTTGCTGTAACTTTGTTGGTGTCATTAATAAACAACCGAAACAGCATTTTATTCCAACTCCATAAAATTGAAGGCAGGTGGAGTTGTGAACATTATATTCTCCAAGGAAAATAAGTATTAGTAAGGCCAAATGATGCCAGAAAACGAACCCTGTGTATAAGCAGAAACTGAATAAATAGACAATCATCCAATTCAGCTTTAAACTTAACCAGACTCACTGCCTCACCACTATGAGATGCAACGAGGTGACTATTGTAGGTGACTCTGTTACCGTGTGGTCTGGGAAATTGGAAACATTAAAAAAAAATAGTGAAAGAGGACCAGGCATGTCTGCCAGAGAAAAATGGCGTTATAAATATTGTTGTACACATTGATTTTAATGATAGAAAGAGAAGGAAATGTGAAGATTTACTTAAGTACAGAGTGATGTTTTTCTCAACAAGTATACTCTTCATATATAAGAGATGAAGAGTCGTTTTCAATCAGTTCTGTCCTGGAAAGACCACAATGCTAATTGAGTAGATTTGTTTTCAGTATGATCTATCATTTTTAATAGGTCAAATTGCTTTTACAGGAATGGGAGTCATTTAAACAGAAAGATGTGCAAGAATATTTGCTGGTGCAATCTAAGGAAGCAATGTTTGGTCTTTTGGAAACTGTTAGCTTCGGAAGATGTCTGGAATTATAAAACCTGCTGGGGTACTCATGGGAGAAGGAAATACATCAGCTGTTATCACTTATCCGACAGAGTAGACGAGTAAATCAGAGTGTCTTATAAATGAGTCTTCGTCTTTCTAGTTATTGACCGGAACATACGGGCTAGTCATTTGCATAGTTGCAAAACATTTCTGGATTTACTGAATAATATACCAGTATATGAAAGAGTGCAGTACTTTTGATTTAAGTGAATTGTGACCGGGCGATCTTTCTAGAGCGACTGGTAGTGATTTTTAAGTTCCTACATTTTCCAAAACTGTTTGATAGAAGCTATTCTAAAAAAAAAAAAAAACCGTACGCACAAAAGATGTTTTATGTGTAAACATCTTTGACGACACCTAAATTTCGAACAGCTAGAACCGAAATCATGAATAATGAAATTTATGCTCACTCCCGCTGCTTACTCTACTGAATCAACGTTTGGAAGAGGTTAGGCCAATAGCCTAACTACCCATTTGATTGTAGCTATTTGTTGAATAGTATAAAGTTGAATAGTATATATTGTTACTGTCATGTTACTCTATCATGCTTTGTCGCAAATTACATATGCAATGCTACGAGATCTTCAAGAAACTACAGTATCCACGCATAATACGCTATCGAAACTGACTTAGCTCAGGATCTCAACAAGTATAAACTCGTGATGGTAACGCTGCACATTCCATTTCGCAATGAGGAAACAGATACTGTCACAGATGAAATATGTCAAGATCTACTATGACAATGAAAAGTTCATAGTAGAACGTAAGTTTTACCCCAGGGGCTCTCATCTGGTGAGTACGGGCTTGGCATACCCAGGGTGCTGAGCTGGATATCATCATTCTTTTCTTTCTTTGCGATTCCCTTTTCTCTCTCTCTCTCTCTCTTGGGGTAGTTCAGAATTTTGTTTTGGCTGGTGCAGCATAAGCCTCAGGCTTTCTTGCACCATACGGCTAATAATAATAATTATATGAATCGGACTTGGATATTCGCAAACCGATTGAAATATGTAAGCCGATGTGTCAAGACAACGACGACGGTAATGACCTGCATAGCCTTGCAACGCGACTGCGAGAAGAACCTTTTTTGAAACTTTTACAATCATCCAAAAAGCTAGACGAATGAGGATCTAAAGCTCGCCACGCTCAACTGACTCAGATCAATTGCAAAGAAAGGCGAAAACTTGATGACCAACGAGGACTTCTGCAACTTAATGGGAATGACCGATGACAAGCACAAGATTCTGATCATACATGCAATTTGGAATCTTATCTCCCAATCGCGAACCGATTGAAATATTCTTGACCGGTCCAGCTGGTTGCAGAAAAATGTTTGATTCGCCTCTTGAAGCGCATGTAATGTAGGAGTTACAACCTCTTCGGTAATACAGATGTTTACTGTAAAGCCTACATTACATGCGCTTCAACTGGTAAGCAGTGCTGTAGTCGTAAAATTAGCGGAAGGTATACTCTGAATGTTACGAAAAATAGAGAGTATACTGCTCATATTAATCGAATTCCATATACTCCATATTACAGTCTTTCAAAAACCAAAAGGTATACGCTATTCACCTTAAAAAAATCAAAAGGGTATACGTCGTATATCCTCTACTACCACCCTGCTGGTAAGGCTGTAACATATGTAATGATCTTGGATGCGCTCAGAGCTGTTTATGCCACCTCTGAGCACATCCAAGATCACTGCACTCAACATAACCATTTCTTTGGTTACCGAAAGGTTTCTGCCACGGGTGGGAATGGTTAGCCAAAAGCCACCTAAGTGGTATGCCCCGAATCATAAACGTTTTTCCGAAAACCAAAGGCAATGTTTTGGGCATTGGAAAGACGAGGCATAGACACCCCATACATTATGATTTTGGAGAAAATATATGAGACGCTACCTCCTTTATTAGAGTAGACAAAGACAGTAGGAAATTTAAAATTGAGAACGGAGATGAACAACGAGACATCTCCGAAGCTGTTTACTGCTGTCCTTGAGGAAGTTTTCAGAAGGTTGGTCTAGTCTCAGAAAAGAGTCATTATGAATGGAGACATTTACGATTAGCAGATGACATTGTGATCATAAGCCACGATCCCAAAAAAATAAAGAAAACCTTAATCAGTTACGCAGAGTTAGTAAGGATTTCGGATTAAGATGAATATGGCTAAAACAAAAAATTATGATGAACAAGTATGCCATAGAAAGGTATATAATCATTGAAGGAGCAGTAATTGAAAAGGTGAATTCATATACTTATCTGGGACAAGTAATTAGCTGTAATAATGATAAATGGCTGGAAGTCAAGAGAAGAATAAATTTTGGATGGATAGCATTCAAGAAATACAGTCACATACTGAGGAACAATATCCCAGTTTGTCTGCAATATACTCCCCACCACGATTTATGGAAGTAAAACTTGGGCACTCACCAAAAGAATGGAAGAGAAGCGGAGAACTACACAGCGAAGAATAGAACGAATTATATTGGGAATCAGACTTTTGGATAAGAAGAGAAACACATGGATTAGGCAGCAAATTCAAGTAAAGGATTCTTATCAAAACTAAAGAACTAAAATGGTCCTTGACAGGACACATAGCTCGAAGACATGATGACAGATGGACTAAGAAAATAACAGAATGGTACCAAAGAGGAGCTAAAAGAAAACCTGGGAGACAACGGAGATGGGCAGATGAAATTATTTTACATTTCGGATAAATTGGGATATTGCTCCACAGTATGTGACTATATTTCCTGAATGCTATCCATCCAAAATTTATTCTTCTCTTGACTTACAGCCATTTTGCAAGGTTGTGATCCATCTTCCCTACTGCTGGCATCAATACCACATCAGAATACACACAACAGAATTTGTTGGAAATGATTTTACACTTTCGAAGCATGAAGGTGAAAACATAAATGTGGTTCACCAGATCTTTGTGAAATAGTTTTTCATTAAATAGTTAAAAGTATGAAATGACACGAATAGAGGAACATTCAAAAAAGTTTTGAGAAAATACATAGATATAAAGATATAAAGAAAAATAATTTTGTTCATGTAGTTCGTCTGAACGTTAGTGCCATTACGTCTCATCATGTTCGTATAATCGGGCCAACCACAAAAACTAAACGTGCCAAGGAAAACGGATTTGGAATCGGAATTTATGATGAAAATCACTTGTTGACCTATGTTACCAGAACTCACTCTTAACGTATTAATAATCCTCAGTGTTGTTCTCCACTTAATCGATCATAGATGTGCGTAATAAGTGGAAATAATTTGAAGACACATACAGCGTAATATGTTATTTACTGTTATTTTACAAATATTTTCCCTTTTTATAACTCTAATGAACCTGTTGGGAAGCAGCATTATCTCTTTCGTGTTAATTAACTAAATATTCTTTAATACATACCGGTTTAGCTGAGAGCTTTTTAACAATTACTATCTTAGATTATCATGGAACTTTTTCACTCTCTTGAAAAAATGGGTAAAAAAAACTAACAGAAATATTACTTACTGGGAGTTGGTGTCTGCGCTTGATAGCAAGCAAATAACACAGCAAGGAAAACTAGTAGGAAAATGGTCTTCATGATTGCAGCGCTTTGTGAATCAGCTGTATAATGGTACTATTTATGTTTGATATAAAGGGAAATTTGCTTTTCTCTTGTAAAAACAAAGGGGGAAAAAAGAATAGCAGCTGTATTTTAAGGAACGTCATTGAACACGCCACAATTTATCTTCAAATTTTATGAAACGGTGTGTTCCCCGATTTCCAGGTGCACATCATCTGCCATGAGTCAGATACAGATGCACCCTTGATCCCCTCCCCTTGGGTCCTTTTTGTGGGACCTGCTGATTTGTATATTGAAGCCGACGAATCTTCCTTATATATTCGTAGGAAAACATTACTTTTGATGTATGCCGCAAAACTCCGCAGTCTTCCCTCTCACACTAGTTGGGGGATGCTTGTACAATACCGAATGGGAGTCATTTTACGAGAGGAAACCAAATGAAAACCGTCCTGCTGTACTTAGGCTTAAAGAACTGATTCAAACATGGAATATAGAAATCGGTAATATATTTCAGGACACGACACCACCAGATCCACCATAGACAAATGTCCTTGTAATTTACGACGACTATTTCCAACAGTGGGGAAAGAACATCTTGTCTCATATCGCACAGTTACATGAAAGTCACTCGGCTTCTAATTCACAGGCCTGTAACGTCTAAACAGACGGATCAAAAACTGAGACCCAAGTAGGTGCTGCGGCAATCTTCCCGTCATTCACTACTTCTGTCGCATTACCTGTAGAATCCGATATCTTCACTGCTGAGCTTTATGCTATGAACATTCGCACATGAGGAATTATTAAGGTTGGAAAATGGCAGAAGGTTATCAAATTGCAGCAGGATACTTAATGATTTTGTAATAAGTGAAAGCAAAGTGGAGGAGAAATTGTTGAAGTTAAACATAAGAAAAGCACCTGGGGTGGATGAGATCTATCCAGTTATATTAAAGGAGGCGGCATAGCAACTAAGCAAACCCTTAGCCATAATTATGAGAGCATCCTTGGACTCAGGGGAGATTCCCACGGACTGGAGAAGTGCAAATGTATCTCCAATTCACAAAGGGGGATCGAAGGGTGACACGAGTAATTACAGACCAGTTAGTTTAACTTCTGTTCCGGGTAAAATAATGGAGTCACTGGTTAAAGATGCATTGCACGATCATCTAGACAAGACTACAGCAATAATTCAGACACAGCATGGGTTTGTTAAGGGAAAGTCTTGTTTGACAAATTTTATAGGATATTATGATGTGGTTACAAAGGAACTGGATGCAAAAAATAATTTTGATATCATATATTTAAATTTCAGGAAAGCTTTTGACATTGTTGCGCATGGAAGACTATTGTACAAATTGGAGCAGAATGGTATTAAGGGTAAGTTGCTACAATGGATAAAAGGATGGTTAAGTGGGAGAAGACAGAGGGTGGTAATCAATAGGTGCTGCTCTTCGTGGACTAATGTTATTAGTGGAGTCCCACAGGGTTCGCTGTTGGGTCCACTGTTGTTTTGTATATTTATCAATGATATTGATGAAGGTATATCAGGCTTAATGTCGAAGTTTGCAGATGATACAAAGGTTGGCAGGGTTGTTAACGACAGTAATGGCAGTGTGCTACTGCAACAGGATCTAGATAATTTGGGCAGATGGGCTAAGAAGTGGCAACTGAAGTTTAACCTTGACAAATGCAAAGTACTGCATATGGGTAGAAGTAACCCCAGAGAAACGTACCAACTGTGTGGTACTACACTTAAGGTAGTAGAAAATGAAAAAGACCTGGGAGTAATTGTGTTCTGAGCAATGCAGACAGGCTGCCAGGGCAGGTCATGGGGTTCTGTCAATGATATATAGGAATTTTGCTAGCAGGGAGAAGGAGGTGATTGTCCCTCTGTATAAGGCAATGGTCAGGCCACGCCTTGAGTACTGCGTACAGGTCTGGAGGCCTCATTTTAGGAAGGATGTAGATTTACTTGAGCGTGTACAGAGAAGGACAACAAGATTGGTGAGGGGAATGAAGGGATCCTCTTATCAAGAGAGGCTTAAGTTCTGCAAATTGCAGTGGCTGGAGACTAGGCACCTGCGAGGTGTGATCTGATTGAGGTGTATAAGGCCTTGAATGGGTTGAGCACGCTGAATTCTGGGATCCTTCCACTTGTTCAGATTACGAACCTAAGGGGGCATAAATTCAAATTAAGAAAAGACAGTTGTAGAATAGATGTGCGGAAATTTGCCTTTAGCCAGCGGGTGGTTAATTGCTGGAACAAACTTCCATCTGTCGTTGTGAAAGTTGATAGGTTGAATAAATTTAAGGAGGAACTGGACAGGCAATTGGAGGGAATGGTGTGGATTTTTTTTTTTTTTTTTTTGGCTGATGCTGCATAAGCTCATACACTTGCTTTCTTGCAGCACATGCCACTACTACTACATGACTCTGGATCACATTACTGAACTTCTAATTACGCCTGTTTTAGTATACACTGACTCTCTCAGTGCTGTCTCTGCCATAAATAGTAATACCAACTCCTCTCACCCTGTAATGAAACAAATCCATTCTAAATTACTTGCCTGTAATGAGTCAAACCAAATTGTAACATACTGCTGAATTCCAAAACATTGTGGAATAACAGGAAATGAAAAGCAGATCTTGCAGCGAAACAACCAGATACTACTCTTTTGCAGACTTTTAAAACTCCATATACCGATTTTAAACATTATCCGTAAAGCCTGTTACATTAGCTGGTCACTAATCTGGAGAGGTTATCCAGAAAACAAACTAGACCAAACAAAACCAGAACCAAAGCTGTGGCTCTCCAGCTTCCGGGAAAGCAGACGAGAAGATACAATTTTAGGAAAGCTAGTGATTGGGCATAGTCATCTCACTCACCTGCATCTATTAACTAATTACAGCGAGAAAAAAAACCAGGTGCTTTCATGTTTTTTTCTGCAAAGCAAGCTCTTTTTCATAGTAATAAAAAAACAATTCCTAATACTGGGCGTTGTTGAATATGTGTTGCCATTGTCTAATTTTCTGAAACGTTTTGGCTAGATGATTTAGCCTTAGTCTTCTTTGGTAAAACGCAGCTGAAGGACTATCAGCCTCCCTAAATTTTAGCTGTATTTTACGCTCCTTTTCTTTCTCTTCTTCCAATAGTATACCGTCATTAACAACTAGTACTTCTTCTGTTACCCTTTCATCCCCGCACCGTGGTTCAATTCTTTTTTCTTTTAAGAGATCTTTCACTATTTCTACGTTGTTCGTTTCTTTCCTTAATTTTTGTACGATAAAATGATTTTGCACTTTGCTTAATTTTCGCCGACGTTTTCCACTCATTTCCACCTTGCTCTACTATCTTTTTAAGAGCTGTTGCAAAGTCCCAGTCCTCTCTCTCTCCAGAACTGCTGGGTTGAGCTTCCAATAGCTTTTTCCCAGATTAACGTTCGTAAATAATTCTCCCTTCCACATTACCGCGATCTGGAAGTTTTCGACCTCGATTAATTCTCACATGCATCTTTGTTATCTTATCCTTCAACTGTCGCGTTGCATAAGTGCGATCTATTCTAGTTCCTATATTATTAGCTATTCTGGTGGCCGCTCGTTACCCCCGATTTTTTTTTTTTTACCTCTAGAAGTCTACCAACTCCCATTTAGTACAAACTTTGATTAATTCACCAACTCTCTGTACAGGAGTTGGTTAATGATGCGGGTTACCCCCATCCAGAATTTTGTCCATGCGGTAAGGAACGCAGTTCCATTCCCCGCCATTACAACCCACTGCTCCCTCAAATAGTTTTCAGTCCCTGAAACAGTTTTCCTTTCTGAAGTGGAATTTCGACTATAGACACTGATTAGATTAATTGTACGTCCCCATAACTCCAATCCACTGCCACAACACCGCCTTCAGTCCACCAGTCATATAGTCCCTAGAAATGGAGGAACCACTACTATTTCCCCACCCCTGCTAATCGATTCTTCCTAAACCCTGGCCATTCCTCGTATTCTTTCCTGTGAACCTTAACAACCTTACCAAATTTGTTAAAAAAAACAAAACTCTCGACAGGGCAATTAGACATTTCTACGGGAAATCTGTTAATAGTAACCACTTTGCGTATGTTACCAATTTGCGCAGGTTTGATTATGACATTTCTAATAGAAAACCCTTTCAAAACCTTTTCTCTTAGCTCTACTGTTTTCAAGATCAACTCGTATTTCTGCCTCGGTAAGGGACTTAATCGTTTTATCTCGTGAACCGAAACAACCTGAGTCACTCCCTGCATTATCTCTCTAATTGGACAAACCTCTGTAGTCTGAAACTCCACTGTCCTTTCTCGAAAAAGAGAGCTGTGCCATAATCAGTCTCTGTTCCTTAAGGAAAATGAATAAATACAAATCTCGTTTCGTGTCCGACAACAGCAAAATGAAAAAAGAAAAATACTTAACTTAGCAGAAATAAATTTCAAAGAAATGTACAACAAAGAAAAAATAATCACTTACTAACCCTCTAAAAGAGGTTCCCCAGAAGGGGAGGGGGGGTTACCTCTGCTGTAAGGACCGCTGCTTACTTCTTGATACGATCGGACACTTTCCTCAATCTTCAGAACGAGTAGAACACATCTGAACGAAACAAATCACAAACTAGCCTCTCACAGCGCCGTTTCGAAGCTAATTTGTACATGTGCCGGATAATAACTCTACTATCCACTTGTCCCTGTTACACTTAGAAAAACAAAAAATTCGAGGAAGCAGAAAAGAAACGGTGTAGAAGAATGAAAGGGACTAATTCCTTCAACTCGTCATTCAAAAACTCTAACTCCTCGAATAGGCAACACTTCCCCAGTGGAGAAGACTGTTGTTACCTATCCTCGGAAACTCGGTGATTATCAAGCTCCCGCTTGTGATGGCATATGGCTAAGGGATAAAACAATCCTCTTCCATGCTTACTGCCCCTCTTAGATTTGAGAAAGAAGAAAGATAAAAATGGGGGGTAGTAGAGGAAAGAAAGAAAACCCGCCGTCAGAAACAGAAAGGGCCAGTTTTCACTATCTAGTCACACTTGAACTTATTACAATGCTCTTACAACCCAATAGGACCAATCTTGCTCAGAAACTCTCCGTGGGGAGCCCAGTCAATGTGACTGCCTGCTAGCAGGCAGCCGCCTGGAGCTGGCTTGCCCTACATAAGTTCTCCACGTCTTTCACTCTTCCATCTTTTCACAAGACTTTATTTAAAAAAAAGCTACCCCATTCTCGGGAGAGAGACCATTTGCCAGGAACCAGCTTGATCCCTATACCCTTTAGATTAAGCTAGTTAGATTATTGCCTCCTAATCCCTAACTTAGACTACATTTTCTACCTAAGCTGCACATAAATCTTAATAACTCCTAACCGACACAGTGGTGTTTTGGAAATCCCTGTTCCTCCACTTGTAATAGCTCTAACACCACAAATCTTCTAATTGCAGCCCGAATGAATTGAATAGCTTATTCATATACATCCATACATGTTCCTTCTGTTTTTTTTTCTAATTTTTCCATGCTTGGTATTTCCCTTCGTTGATTAGGAACATCAGAATGTGTGTGTGTGGCTCTAGAGACCGCGCCGGAAACTGCAAAAATAGCAGCTGATCCCTTGTTAATCGCTTTACTTTCGTAATTTTATGAACCCTGTCCCAGTTACTTTGAACAGCAGGACAAGAAAAAGACGCATGTTCTACTGTTTCCCGCTCTTTACAATATTGACACTCTATTTGAGTATCTTCGGAACTTAGCTTTATTTAACTCTACCGGCAAATGCCCGTAAATCACCCTCCCAGCTAAGTCGCTTCTTGTCCCATACCCCATGTGTTTATGAAGATTGCTAAACATCTGGATTACAACTAAACTGTGCCGTGCTTGGGGATTCTGTACTGGTGGTATCTATAAATCAAATAATTTCCAGTATATTTCTGAAACTGTTTTCTTCCCACATCCAAACCTTCTACCGATAGTTGCTGAAGATATTTGATAACCAGATTATAAAAGGGTGGTATTGATTCTGCTGTAGGGCCTGTATGCTCAACTCCTAGCAACTTAGTAAACCTCTCCATGTGGTATTTTACTAAGGTGGAAGCTACATACGTGTCCCACAGGGCCGATCGAATGTGCTCTTTTACATACTCCCACCTATGCGGCATTAAGGCGAGTTTCGTGGAGTAGGATCAGGAACAGGGAAGTACAATTTATGGATGCCGTGTCTATATTTTCTGTCACAAGGAAACTTAAGGTCAGCATCCAAAGACTGGGGATATGAAAGTAGCAGAAATGGCAGAAACCTATCGGATAGGTGGAGACGGCTGAGATGTGGGCACAGAGTTGGCGTCGCTCTGAGGGAAGCTTGGATGAGGGACTCTCCAAGAGCACAGGTCCCGGAATGATGGTGCCGAAACCTTGCCAGTGGTCATTTTCACAGTTGTGGTAAGGCATTTCATCCTAATCAGCGTGGGAAGCCTGTCAATTTTTATCAAACTGGCCATTTCAGTTGTCCTTAACTGTGGAGAAAGTTTGTTTGTTTATGGCCCATTTTAAGTACTAAAACTCAATAGAAAAGAGTGGTCGAATTGTGCTAGGGCAGCAGATACCCATACCACTGCAGTGAGTATAGAAGCGGTGGATATACTGTGGTTTTTATATATCTTCTGTAGTCGTTACTTCATTAATATAATGCAAATGCTGTTTGGCCATCCATCTGAGTCGAGCTGCCTAGGTGAGCAGCTTTTCCATATGGTTACCAAAACGGAGTCTACGATCAAAAACAACCCCGAGATAGGTATGTTTATTGACGATGAGAATAGGAGAATTACAGTGTTGGCTGAATATAAGAAGGCATTTTCTTTAATGAGAATATCATAAATTCAAACTTTTCTGGATTTATTTTTAATCTGAATTGGTTAAGGTAGTTTGAAAATTCCAGGAGTATATTGTTAATTATTATTATTATTATTAGCCATATGGTGCAAGGAAGCCTGAGGCTTATGCTGCACTAGGCAAAAAAAAAAAAAAAAAAAAAAAAAATTTCCCTATTACCCTGAGAGAGAGAGAGAGAGAGAGAGAGAGAGAGAGAGAGAGAGAGAGAGAGAGAGAGAGAGAGAGAGAGAGAGAGAGAGAGAGAGAGAAGAAAGGAATCACCAAGAAAGAGAAGAATGATGATATCCAGCTCAGGACCCTGGGTGTGCCAAGCCCATATTCACCAGATGTGAGCCCTTGGGGTAATTGATGCTGTTATCACGAGAAGATCATCACGTGGAGGAATTAGTGTGAAGAGTTTCATATCATCAGCATAACATAAAGAATCATGCCTGGACTCAATGAGCGGAGAGATAAGCGCTGTAGGTAAGAGCCCAGATAAGACACCACCCTGTGGCACGCCTGAGAGACACATCACTCTTATGTTTGGCCGTGGACAGTAAGCCGGATTCTTCTTTTTGAAGGAGTGAAGTGAGGAACTGTAGAGTTTCTCCCTTGATTTGATAATGGTCTGAAAGTAGCTTCAGCATTACCCAAAAAAATAAGAATTAAGCAAGGGTTAACAAACGTGTAGCATAATAGATGGCAAGGCCATGGGAATAGCAAAATAATATCGACAAATCTGAGTTTAAAAGCTTCTGTTTTATTGACTGCTTATGGCTTTGGTAGAAAGTTGGATTTGTTAGAGAAGAAGTGCAATTATGGACAGGTCAAAGACTGATTTCAATCTTGCATTAGAAAGCGATATATCTTCAAGGTTAACGTCATTTCTGTTTCGTCTGTGCTTCTAATTTATTTAATGTGTTCTGTGAATGTGTAACCAGTTATGTCACTTACATGTAATATACTTGGTGTTAGACTGCATTTTATTTTTACTGTCTGGCTGAATTGACGATACTTTTATTGATCTGCTTATTTCAGTACCCTTGAGAAAGTACTTACTCGCCCAAGGCGAGTAAGTACTCTCTCGCGCTAAAAGTGTAATCTCTTGGGAAGGATTGAACAAAATCAACTGTTGAATGGCAGTAAACTAGCTGTTCTTTCTAACTGTATTTTACTTTACCACTCAGGCCTTCTTCAGCAGATATCAGAGTTTTTTTTGTTTTTTATATGGAAAACATCTTTTGGTGCTTTCAGTGTTCTGAATGTGACCCACTCTGAGGCTATTATTCTTCTTCTTCTCTTTAACTAGCATTTAAGTTGTAGTCTATATCGTCTTTCCAGCATTTAGTATAATCTTAATATCTGGGAAAGAAGTGGGTGTTGATTTTTGTCAGAAAACATGTTTTTGTTTAAATTTTGCTATGTAGGAAGTTGTGTTGGGCTCAGTTTTACGTTTTTTATGTGCTTACTAGATTGCTGTAGCCAAACGTACATTCTAAATTCAGTTGAGACAATCTGCCATCTAATTTAAACTTTATTCACAATTTACATTTCGCATTTCATTTCTTTTTTTTCTTCGTTAACATTCTGATGTTTTTACACACTTTCCGTCTGAGTGTCTCACCAACCCCTTCTTGCAGAAACATCCCACAACGCATTGGAGCGTGCATATGCGCACTTCCTCCGTGTAGTTTTCACACGTATCTGGGCATGCTGTACCACATGAGTGGAACTCCTCATTATCTGGACACTCTGCGAATGAAATAAAATGCAAACATTATTTATTAGAATTAAAAAATGGAAATATATATATGTTTTTAATTTATGAAAGAGTTTTGTTCTTTACAGATCTCTCAGTATCAACCTTTGAGAAGGCATTTTTGAGTTACTTATTAATCAAAACTAAGTTGTATTTCACTTTTTGTTTTTTTATAAGTAAGCCAGAATGAATAATAAATTTACATTCACCGCTTTATTTTGACAATTATTTTTGTATTTAAATTATTTTTCAATTATATACATATAATTGGAAATTCAAATATATACATTTGAATATGATAGTACAATGTGTACAGAAAGAACGTAAGTTTTATGTCAGAGTTAGCCTAGAGTAGAAGCTAATACACCCTCGTGTATTATGTCCATAAATTGTGTGTGTTCTCTAAGCAGTTTGCCTGTTTTTCAAGACGCATAAACCCAGTATTTTGGGAGAAAACACCTTGCTATTTTCGCCTGAAGACAAAAATTCCTACCGTTGTCAGGATTCGAAAGATCTTTCCCACCTGGGAAGGGCGGTTATTATAACCACTGTGCTACCAGAAAGGACAGACAGTTTGACGTGACATAAACATTGCGAAAACAAATGAGAAAGGCCAAACAACTGTAATGAGTTTAACGAAGAATTATTTGTCAAAGAGATTAGGTGAGTAAATCAGATTGTCTTATAATGGAGAACTTCAGCTTTCTAGGTATTGACTAGAGTACGTGGGCCTGTCATTTGAGTAGCAAGACTTTTCAGGTTTTGTATATGAAGCAGTACTGTTGATCTCATTACCAGCAGTGAATTCTCATGTATTAAGAATATCTAGATGAAGAAATCATTAGGTGGCAGTGACCATAGTATATGGATGTGGGATCTATTTGAAGGTATAACTACTGTCTAGGGTTAAAGCGAAGGGACTTTACTTACGGAAAGGCGACTACAGTAACTTTTCCACTAAATAGTGTTTAAAAACAGTTTTCAAACTCTATTTAGTGGAACCAACTGCCGAACTCTAAATGGGAAGCATTCGATGAAGTAATCGTGGAAACTAGTACGCTCTTTATACCATCTAAGAGTATTGTTCCAGTTTTAGATCTAAAAGGATGTCAGATGAACTGATAGTACTCGTGGTAGAGAAGAAGAAAAAAAGCATGGGTTGCAGGTAAATTATCAGGTGATACAGAAGCCTATGGTAGATATATAAACTAGGCTGCTAAATCACTAACAGGATTAGTCGAGCTAAGACAGATAATAAAAAGAAGTCTTAGGCTAAGAATAAACGAAATGTATTCATCCTTTTGTGAATATATTATTCCAGAAGGATATTGCAGAACTGATTCTAGGAACGTGACAGTGAATTTGGCCTACTGCAGCAGTTGCCCCAGTTACCAAATTCCAGTCCTATTGAGCGCATTTTGTCAACATAAATCAACATCCCAGTGGAAAGCTTTCAACACTGCATTGAGTCCATGCTACGATAAATCCAGACTGTTCTGAGAATTATAGAGGGATCTACTCACTATTAGGTAGCTGTACCTATGAGGTGCCCACTCAATGTTTAGTTCGTACTATACTGTATGTATTAAATATACAGTTCGTTTGTGTTTTATTTCTATTTTTAATTTTAAGTTAAGTTCTAATAAAAGTTAAGAATTATATGCGGATGGTTTATTTCCTGTGTATGCGTAATTATCGTTATTATGTTCTCTTAAAATGAAAAATCAAACCACAGGAGTGGGGAACTCTCCTCTTGGCACTGCAACTTAACCGTATTCAGTGTCGCCACGTTTTCATCACAATCTGATATGATAGAGCCAAAATCATAGATCTTTCAGGCACTTGTAGTTATCTGTATTACCAGTGTTAGTCATTGCGAGTAGAGAAAAGTTGAAGTTCCCATGCATAACAAACTGTTTCTGGGAGGTAACTTCCTGTTAAAACATCGACTTGGAAAAGAATGCTGCGTTCTGTATCACTTTATGAAGCCATCAACGATTTGTTAGTACTGATTGCTGAGAAATTTTATAGATTAGATGGAAGAGACGACTGTTGTCAATGAATAAATGAATATTAATATTTTAATAAATACCTACATGATAAACAATAATGGCATCATTTGTACTCACTAAGATATAAAACGAATTGTTAAGTCTTGGTCTGAATTCTACCTATTGCCACCTCCTCATATATATACTGTACATATTTGCAATTACTACAGGAATTTATGGCTTGAAGTAGAGAGGAGAGTTTACATATGTTACTTACCGTGTGCCTGGCATGAAGCAACCAATACAGCAATGGCAACGAATACGACAATGACCTTCATGGTGATCCACTGAATTAGGCGGAAAGTGATGTCCTTTAAAATGTGACACTTTATATACGTTTAGTGGATGGCTGATATCTGATCATAATCAGCATTTTGATATCTACTCACGTTCAAGGTCTAAGAACAGTTGTTGGTTAGTCACCCGTAAATTCAGTGGAAAGAACACTTGACCTCACATCCTTTTGTGTCCCACGGTGTGCGATAGAAACTGTTAAACGTGTGAAATAAAACACCTTCATTCGGTTATTAAAAAAAACTAAGAAAATATTTGTAACATCTGGATGAAAACAAAGATTTCTCAACACGTGCTACGATTTAAGGATCATCTACAAGTTACATAACTCACGGAGGTAAATTGCAGGTTTCAAAACTCGTTACGAAGTGTTACGGGGGGGGGGGGGAGTTCGCAGTTAAATCTCAATAATTTGAGAATGTCACCTTGGTGTGAAACTTTACATAACATTTTAGTAGAATCTACTGATCACAGGGTTTTTTTTTTTTTTTTTTTTCCTGAGGGTGTCAGCGATTGGCAAGGTGAAGGATTTGTGGAAAAAGGTCAATTTGATCCCCGACTCGTGAAATATTTTTGAATTAAAGACATTTCAGTTTGAACGTATGATATGCGTACATACAAATTTCGACAGAAGGAAATGAAAGATCATACCTTTTGTTTCTTTCTTTATGACTGTCTACTCTGGATATTTACAAATGTCCAGACAAAGAAATAACCATATAAGACTCCAAATTTGGAGCCTTTTATTTGGTTATTATTTATTTTATAAACTAATGCTATTAGACCGAATTTTCTGAGAGTATCACTTTCTTAAAGAGGCTTTTTTTTTAAACTATATCTTTTAGCTATATATATATATTTTTTTTTTTTTTTTTTATTAACTATATCTAGTTAATAAAAAAAATCAAAGAAACCACTGCATACTATAGCGCAAAATGAAACACGTAAATTATTATTCCTACAATAAACTGCACGTATATCACGTCTCGTGATCTTATTTGCCTCATGTTCATTGAGCCAATCAATAGGGCACAAAAATACTAGGAAATTCTGAACTGTCTGCGTGAAAATGCGAACACCATAAATTTAGGCTGGATACATTTGAAATGAAAAAGCTTAAAAGGAGGTTCATCCTTAATAAAGAATAAACATAAATAATAGATGCCCATTAATCCCTTTACTAGTTGTGGGGTAGGGTATCCAGGTTTTTAATTGAAAAAGAAAAAATATCATCTTTTTAAATGGCTGTGTTTGGTGTGTGTATTGGGCACCAAAACAACTAAAACTTTTGCATATCATGTCTGTAATTCCATGTATTCTTCGGTCGGTTTGCAGGACGAAATACCTTGCGGGAGAAAAAAAAAAAAAAAAAGATTCTCTTTTAGGTTATGCTACTATTTACTTTGAAAACAAAATTATGTTTCTATAAGTTCTGAAAAAAGTTCTGATTGTGACCCACTGAGTCCATTATTATTCATTTACTCTTTAATTAGCATTTAAGTTGTAAATTCTGTATCGTCTTTCCAGCATTTAGTATAATCTTAATATCTGGGAAAGAAGTGGGTGTTGATATTTGTTATAAAACATATTTTTGTTTAAATTTTGCTATGTAGGAAGTTGTGTTGGGCTTAGTTTTACGTTTTTTGTGTGCTTACTAGATTGCTGTAGCCAAACGTACATTCTGAAATCAGTTGAGACATTCTGCCATCTAATTTAAACTTTATTCACAATTTACATTTCGCATTTCATTTCTTTTTTTTCGTTAACATTCTGATGTTTGTACACACGTTCCGGCTGAGTTTCTCACCAACCCATTCTGGCAGAAACATCCCATAACACATTGGAGCGTGCATGCGCGCACTTCCTCCGCGTAGTTGTCACACGTATCTGGGCATGCTGTACCACATGATTGGTACTCCTCATTAACTGGACACTCTGCGAATGAAATAAAATGCAAGCATTATTTATTAGATTAAAAAATGGAAATATATATACTTAATTTATGAAATAGTTTCATTCTTTACATATCTCTCAGTATCAATCTCTTTTGAGAAGGCATTTTTGCGTTACTTATTAATCAAAACCAAATTGTCTTTCACTTTTGCTACAAATAACCCAGAATGAATAATATATTAAAATTTGGGCTTTTGTTACAATTATTTCGTATTTAATTTTTATTATTTCGTATTTAATTTTCCAATTATATATATAACGTCCCGTGTCTATATAACAACACGCTCGAAAGGGCACCAAAACAACTGAAACTTTTGCATATCATATCTATAATTCCATGTATCCTTCGGTCGGTTTGCAGGACAAAAACCTTCTGGGAGAAAAAAAAGATTGTCTTTTAGGTTATGCTACTATTTACTTTGAAAACAAAATAATTATGTTTCTATGAGTTCTGAAAAAAAAAAAAAAAAGCATATGACCCGTGACTAACTCAGCCCACGTTCTGAAAAAATTCTTCACGTCAGGATTAGAAATTGGACGTTTTCCACCCGGTGTGGGCGGACGGTGATTATAAACACAATGTTACCCAGCGAGCCCCTTTTAAATAGCATCGATCTTTTACATGTAACATGTTGAAGGATGTTTTTCGTCCATTCTCTTTAAATCAGGAGAATTTTTTTTTTTTTTTTTTTCTTGAATGGGGAATGATATTTATTTATTAATGCAGTATCTCTGTTTTAAAAATATAAATATATATTCAAAAAATTACTTTGTTTTTGTTGTTCATTAAATGACAGACGTTATTGTAGAGTACAAATAACGTTTTGTACTTAAAATGCTTAAATCTAAATTAAAAAAAAAAAAAAATCAAAAATACACTTTCAATTAAAAGTTAAAACTATGCTTAAAATGAAACTGTGAACAGATCGAACACACATCAAGCTTACTCTTTAGTTTTTTTATTTTATTTATTATTATTTTACAAATATTTTGTTATTTATAAGTTTAATTAACTTTATACGAATTTTAATTAACCATCTAAAAAAGATAACATGCGGTGTTATCTATTTTAGTTGATTTATTAAATAAACTTCGTACTGTACTATTTTAATTATTATTATTTGCTATTAGTACATATCTAATTTTTACTTCAATCTTGTCGCTCGAGTTTTGGAAGCATGGCTGGGATTGAAACCCGTTTGTCTAAATCTATACTAGACTGCTGTCCCCTACCACATAACAGCTGACATAAATAAATTAATAAGTATTGCTATTAGTATTGGCAAACGATGCAAAAAAAAAGCAAGCTTCTTCATCAAGAAAAAAAAAAATTCACATATCAGTGTTATTCACATATCAAATAAGTTTCTGTATTGTTTATTTGGTAATACGGTAATAGTATATTGGTTAAATAAGCTTTTCCCAAGTTACTCTCTCTCGTATTACTAAGGAACTTTTCTCTCTTGAAAAGATGAAAAAATAAACAGGAATAATACTTACTGTTAATTAAAGGAGTCATAGCATGGCAGCAAGCAACCCACACGACAAGGGAGACCAGTACGATAGTGGCCTTCATCATCAAGCACGAAATAAGCGCCTACAGAATAAGAGACTTATAAACGTTTGATGTTATGAGGAAATCCGCTTTATAACTTTCCCCTTCTAGGAACAAAGAAAAAGCCCACTGAGTAAAAACAATCAAATTTATGTTCTTGTTTCTAAGCAAACTGCATTGAACATCCCATTTCGCGTTAAAGTTGCATAATACAGTATGTTCCTTTATTTTCTGGTGCGTGTCAGGTCACACCGCTGCCCTGGGGATAGTCACGCCGCTGCCCTATGATGACCGCCCCCTACTCCTTTCTGTTGGAGACTGCGCATGTATTTGATTGATGAGCTAATATGACGTTCTACGACTTTTGATTAACCAAAAATGTATAAACGTAAAAGGCGAGAAAACAAAACAGGAAATTCTGATAGCGTTTGGAGTTTTCTTCTCCATTTCTCTTTCTATCATTTTTGTTTTTTGTTAGAAAGAAAAACCAAAATGATTGATATTGACTGGAACGAAGAGAGATAGAGGAGCAGCGATAAGTGAATCTGTTAAAAAAGTATTTAATTTTAGGCATGAAAGTATTCACTTTGAAACATTCAGTACACCATTTTTAATTTATTCTGTTTTACCTTGATTTAAAGAGAGGCTGTTTACTTCTTTCTTTGCTAAAGTCGTCGTATTTTCTGAATAATGACACGTAGAAAACGAAAATATTGACGCAGAGTTTCTAAGAAGATTGCATTAGGGAATACTCGGCATAGAAAGGAAAATTAAATCTATTTTTCTTCTCCTCCAGAAACTTTCCGCTATGAATGAATACAATGTGTGCAAGAGTGAATACGAAGGAAAATTTGATTGTTTCGAAGAACTTGAATCCATATTGATTTTGTTAATTTTACTCATTTCCAACAGTATGCTGCAACGGGGATGTGTTCTGTTTTCTTTTAATTTTTTTTTCTTACCGTGGCTTTGATAAATATTATGGTCATCAGCACTCTAGGCCACAATAAAAGATCTAAACTGGTGTCATTAGATCAAATCAAATGTAACGGTCATATCTATGTAAGCTGTTGGGTCCAACTTCTGTCTGCCATCTTCCAGTTCTGTTACAACCTGATTGTTCATTATTTCTATTTAGCCTTGCAATAATTGTGAAACCTTTTCCTTGGTTGGATCTAGATTTTAAGTCTGTTGATTTGAATATTTTCTCAGATCGTGTCAGTGAAATTATTCTTATACGTATGAAATCTTTTATTCCACCCTAAACTTTGTTTTTTTTAAACAAAATATGCTAAGGCTATTTAAGATAGGAATATATTGCAATTGGCTTGTATCCCAATCAGTAGCTTCATTTTCTGCCTATACTAATGTTGTTAAAAGATTATTAATCAATCCAAACTCGATTCAGAACAGGCTCAGAGTAGAAACTTGCTTCTTGACAAAATGATAATCGAGCCTTCTGTTTTCTGGCCAAGACTATTGGGTAAAACTCCTGTCTATCCATGCTTCCAGCTCTGTTACAACCTGATTGTTCATTACATGTAAAAACAGCGCTGACTTAATTAGCATCCAACTTTTCTTTCAAACCGTTGCATCGATAATCTTAATAAATCGGCTCCTACAAGAATTCTGACAATCTTTATGGTAAGAGATCTTCAGATCCTAATGAAATTTCTTCACTTGCTCTCAAAACCTGTGCTCCAGAACAGAAAATGGTGAGAAATTCCTCCATTCCGATTATTGTTCAGTTGCTCTTACCTCTATTCTTTCCAAACGAATCTATAAATCCATCAATTCTTACATAATCTTTAAACTTTCCGTCTGATCAATGATCGCCAGTATAGATTCCACGAATGATGATCCAGTGGTGGATAGCTTGCCTTATGTGTTACTCCTCTTTCGACAAATTTGATATAAAAGGTAAATGAAACTCAAGTAGTTGATTTTCACATTTCCAAGGCTGTTGATCGTGTTTTACATAAAGGTTTTCTAAAAGGCTTCCATGTGTTTGTCTGTCTGCTTTTTTTTGTGAGTTGTTATCCAGTTTTCTTTCCGACAGCTCTCGCGGGTAGAACAGTGAATATAATCAGTCTTCCCGCCATAGTCATACCAGGTAGAAAGGGTCGAGTTACAATCTCGTTAATGGCACGAGGGTGCAATTATTCCAAGTGTAACTAAACACAAAAATCTCGGTGTAACTTTCGATCTAAAGCTTAGGTTCAACCCTCATCTGTTCTTCGCAAGAAAAGCCGAATGTGCTGGATTACCCGTCAACGTCTTCTTCATAATACGGATGCAAAAGCTACAATCAGATATCTGCAAACTATTATGTACTCCACTGCTCTGTATGCCTGTGAAATATGAGCCTTCGTGCCACTTCTCTCATGAAGCACGTCATCGCCAGCGAATACTGGATACTGAAGTGGGTAACCCACAAACATCGCCTTCGCCCCCAACAGAGGACCACCAGCATGGCCGATCAACTTTAAATTCCACTGCTACCTCCAATAATGCGCATGAGAAGAACTGCGATCACTATCAAAATGCTGGTTGGAAAAACCAACTCCCTTGACTTCCGGGACATATGTCAGTGGCATGTGCCACCTCCTTCCCTAAGAGCCACTCCGCTTCTTCAGATACAGCGGAACATGCTGAAGATCGGTGACAGATTTCTACTCGGCCAAGTGCCTCCCATAATAGTGTGCATAGTGTTATCGGTCAGCCACCACCTGTGGTTTCCCTCATCTGCGCCATATGTACGCTGTGAATGCCAGAAAGGTGTGTGTGTGTTAAATGTGTAGTTTTGTGTTGGGTTCTGTTGTGTGTCCTGACATTTGGCTGCGGGGCTCCTAGTGGGACCCCACGTTGCCTCCACACCACTAGGCGGTAGCCAGGCTGCCCATTTTCCTCTGGCTAGTCTTAGTCAGGGTTTGCCTGAGCGGAGACCAAGTAAAATATAATAAAAATAAATAAAATAAAAATAAACAAACAAATAAAAAAATAGATAAATAATAATAATAAAATTAATAAATAAAAAATATATATAATTATAGTAGATCACGTGGGTATAGTGCAAGAAGGGAGTAAAGCTGGGAGAAATGTAGCGGCTGTAGGTAAGGCAGCCGCCCAAGTTCAGTGGAGCAAGGTCCACCAGGCGAGGGGAAGGGAACAAGTCCCAAGAAAGGGAAGAAAGTCATATAGCAAGGGAGTCGGGTGTTCAATCCTGTTCTGTCCAAGGACAGGGTTAACAAATCCTACCCCGATAAAATCGGGGTTAACAGATATATTCGGCAGTGTACAGTCTTTGAACCATATGGTATTCAGCTGGCTCAAGTCTGGGCATCACATGATTCCCAGTATGAGTAGGCGGTAGGGTCTTTCGTCTTGAGAACAGATCTTGGGCAAATTTGGTGAACATGAGCAAGTGTTCATATCCCTGTGCTATCACTTGGATCCTAGTGAAAAACATGCTACGAAGGTTCTCATAGGGTGAGCAGAGGTACAGTAAGCGGTTCCAGTCCTCGATTTCTCCACAAGAGCAATAGGGATTATTTATTATGCCCATGGAAGTCGATTTTTTGAATGATCGATCCATGCCCAGTTATTAGATAATTTGCGTAAAGACCTGAGGAGTACCATGGTGTAGCTTTCGGGAAAACAAGTGAAACGTCAGGAATAATTTTTTTTTTTTTTTTTTTTTTTTGTAATTAGACCCTTGTCATTGTCTGTCCATCTGGCAAAAACCCCCAGTTTCTGGGGAAGGGCCGTGCTATCTATCTACGTCTGAAACATCCCTGGACAGGCAGTAATAGTCAATGGATGACCTCTAGATCGAGTGGAGGGACACCCGCAAGGATCTGGAGTGCGGCAGAACTGACCGCGCAGCATGCCCTGGTGATAGTTAGTAGGATACGTCGCTGGATACTTTCTAGCTTGCGCTGGTTACAGATCAATGTAGCTCGGTGAAACCAGACCTTCGAGCCATATGGAAAGATTGGTAGAAAGATGGATTTGTAGAGAAACTTAAGCGTGCCCCGGTTTAACCCCCAAGTCTGATCGGCTGATTCGAACAATCAGGGCTGTATAATTCCAGACTTTGGTATGGAGATGAGAAAGATGCGGGAAAAGGGTGAGTTTGGAGTTCAAGACGATATCCAGGTATTTAAGTTCTGTGACCAGTTTAATGGTAGTTCCTTGGATTTTAATCTGTGGACGTCCTGTTGTCTGCAGGGATCCCTTAAGGAGGATGGACTGCGTTGTCTGTGGGGAAGATATGGAGTTTGGCCTAATCCTGCAATATCCGAATGGCATGATTTGCGATGGCTTCAAGGGATGCTCGAGTATGCAGCGATCGGTATGGTGAGGTCATCGGCGAATGCCTGGGTGGTAACAGGGCCTAAGTCAAGAGCAAGGAGCTCATCTATAACAATGTTCCAGAGGAACGGGCCCAGAACCGACCCCGGTGGACAGAGCGCGTGAGGCTTCTATATGGAGTGAAAAATTGTGATCTTCCGATTATCCAGGTATATTTGAATACACTTGTACAAGTTGAGTGGAGTATGTGCTTGCTTGCCGCAGTCTATGCAAGATGCTCGGCCACCAGAGTATATTAACTGCTCAAGGGAAATCTATTGCAATTACTAGGTAATATTGATGTTATGGCTGCAGTGACTAATTGGCAGAGAGTCTTCTGTGCAGCATCCTGGGCGAAAACCGAATTGAAGATCAGATTGAAGGCCGGCGTTAATATAATGTGCTTCGAGTCCCGGTTGGAGGAGTCTTTCGAATAGCTTGCTTATCATGGATAAAAGAGCAATGGGCCTGTAAAGGTTGGGTTGCTCGTGTGGTTTGGATGGATTCTTAAGTCTAACATTAGCAGTTCTCCATTCTTCCTGGAAGTAATCAAAATTTAAGCATTTGTTGAAAAGATCCGAGAGGAACTGTGGGTTGATTTGTGCTGCCTTCTTAAGGATTTCAAGTTCCAGGGCATTTTTTTTGTCTTTCTTGTGAGCGAGGGCCTGCTGTAGTTCCTCGATGGTGAATGCAGCTTTACCTCCCGTAATACAAGCCCTGTTAATGATTAGAGTAGACCTCCAGAAATTCTCTTCTGATCACAAGTACAGGGGTTCGCTGGCTGAATTTGTTTCGCTTTTGTATGGCCTCTGATGTCGACTCAAACTGATATCCCCACCTGCTATCTGATGTGAGGAGCAGAACTTCACCTCTCATTTTCACTGACGAACTCTTTCACAAGAAAATGCGAAACCGTGTACAGACCAACTTAATGCACGCCTGTGAAATATGCTGACTTGTGAGCATTTGTGGTTTGTAATTACTTTGTACAAATCTACATGTATACCTTGTACTGTCTGCCTCAGAACTATGTATATACTCATAGCTATATATTTAGATATTAATTGATCCATAGCATGTTTTGGAGAAATATGGCCTTAGTTGCTAATGCTCCAAAAAACCAAATAACAACACCATAGCATGTTTTACTACCACGTTTTAATTTATTTGAATGTCATGGTTAATTCTCATCTATTTGTAATACATATTTTTATATAACCCCATAACCTTGTCAAGCTCCTGGCATTCTGGCTGTGGCGGGCCTATATTGTATCTATACTGTACAATAAAAATTTCTTCTTCTCCTACATACATTTTTTTTAGACCTTATCACATAATGTAATGAATAAAGCTCATTTTATCAGATAAGCTGCATGCAATTATTTTACTCTGACTACCACATTATATTAAAATAGATCACACACAAAGTACATGTACAGGCATTTCTCGCTTTACGAGTTCCCGGGTTTACGAGTTTTTTTTTTTTTTTTTTTTTTATCAAGTATCAACAAAATCGAAAATATTAATTGCAAAAATGAATGTTAAACAATTATAAATACCGCATTTCAAACCACTCGCGTAGCTATACAATAGTGTGCCCCGTTTCGATATTAATCCGTTACCATCGTATCGCGAAAATATCGTAATGTGAACCCAATAACACATTGTTTTTTGATAATTCGTTCCACGACCTCGGAAGTTCAAATTTTCGCTATATAACTCCCTAAAAGGTCGTTTTTATAGTGTAAATTATATTAGTTACCAATTCAAATCATTAAACGCACTACACTTTCATCGTTATCATATGTTTTAAGAACCAATTTTGAACGGCTTTGTGATATTTTTCTAAAACACATTTCTGGAAGTCACGACAATAAAAACAGTTTGCACTTTCCGGTTTATTGGGCTTTTCTGTTACTGCAAGCAGTTATAAACGGGTGGTAAACTCCATGTTATTGCCTTTGCGAAAATACTGAAAGCTGGAATTTTGTGTTTTTTTTACGTTATTATGGTGAAATGTGTTTGCCCTTTACTGAAATCTTCAATCGTATAAAAAACATTAAAAATTTTTCAGAATCTTCTCTTTATTCCTTTCTCTTTTAAGCTTCGTAAACTTGCTATTCCGAGCAAATCGTGTTAGTTGCAATTTGTGCGTTCCGTTAAAAAATGCTTATGCATCTATTGAAATTTATAAAGAAAAGAGAAGATTATCTTGGAAACAAACGCCTCTTAAAACATTTCTGACGAAGACGACTCCCTGTGCAACAAACCAACGAGTGCCGAGCCAATGAGTGATCAACGAGTGTGAATTTAGTCGATGATGATGAACAATAAAAAAAAAAAAAACATTCTTCAACATTTGTAAGTCATAAATTATTATAATTTACTTGATTTTACAGGCTACGTTTTCATTTCTTTGGACAAATCAATCATTGTTTAAACATAAACTAATTAGCTAACTAATTTCATCGTTGATAACGTAACCCCTATTTTTAACATTATGTCTATGGGAAATAAATTCCCGCTTTACGAGCGCGCGCTAGGAACGAATTAACTCGTTAAGTCGAGAACTACCTGTATAACAACATTCAACTTCCTTCTTATCACAGATCGTTTTTAATTCTCTTATGATGCATAACCATTTATTCCATAGTTTAATGTGCAAATTTTTAACCTCCAAGAATCTGCTTATACCTATACATGTAGTTCTCTGTAGAAGTGTGCACTCCCGGGGTGATTTGATTGTCGTGCAGGCCGAAAAACCAGAAATTACCGAAGGGAGGGGGAGGAAACCCTTCTCTCTCTCTCTGCCTGAGATCGATTAACTGCCTCAATTGAAGAGGATTTCAGAAATTCGTCCAGGTGGGAATCGGAATTATGCTGCACAAACGAATGGCAGACGGCGATGTATAGTGCCCATTAAGACTAGTATTTGGTGAAAGTTCTAATGATTAATATTCGTAAAATATTAAGTTTAAAAAAAGAGGTGTAATAAGGAGCCACACGTCTAGAAGGCATCTTTATCTATTTTCTTTGTTCCTCCTCGTGCGGTTACGCGTTTCGAAGCTCCGCGCTAAGAGCTAAAAATATAGTGTTCGTAACAGTGCACCATGATGAATCAAATACCAGAAGACTCCGTTTAATATCAGCGATCCGATGATGGAACTATCGTCCAACTCTCTATTACAGGTAAAATTTTGTCATTTTTCTGTTGCATATATTGCAGACATCATAAAAGGCTTATCATAACCACAGTAAATCAAAGAAATCTCGCGAGGTCAAGGTTGCCACACAATAGCGCCGATTTAATCCCCCAGTCATTGAGTCGGGTAAATTCCCTAGTGGCCTCCTCCTTAATATCTAACGGCCTGCAAATTCAAATAAATCCATTGAGCGTCGCCTTAGAAAATCGTCTTAAAGTAACTACTATTCTTAGCTTAAACTTAATATAGATAAACCTAAGCCGCTGTCAATAACAAACGATGGGAACAGTGATGTCAGTCCTGCTGTCGTGTTCATCTCAGAGAACTCTTAAATGAAAACGAAACTCCATGTGAGGAGCCAACCATCAATGAAGATTCTATGCATGGAGGCGTACTAATTTGTCAGAAAACAGACGGTCTGATATTCGAGAAAACACCCGGGGTTTATACGAACGACAAAATAGCGGGCGAACACAGTGCACCTGCCATTTCTACACTAAACTCTGCAATGAATTTTAATACTGGGATTTGTTCTCCTGTAAATAAGAGTTATGTTGTTAATGCTAGTGGCAATCTTACAACCCACATTAAGCCAGTTGCCTCCAGAACGCAACTCCACAGAAATCGAAGTAGACGACGGCATATTAGTGATAGTATTGTATATGCCAGCTGTCATAATGAAAACTTGGCTGATGCTGGTCCTAATAGTGAAAAGAGTATTGTAAACTTAAATAAATTTCAATATTCAATATGCCAGTCCCAAATAAACAACAGCGCGAGTCTAGATGTCCCAAGTGAAACATCCAATTCGGTTGTGGAAGCTTGCCTAGGAACCAACAAAAAATCTGACCATCGATGGAATCGATGGATAGGAATCGACAATAGATGACAAAACACTAGATCCAATTGTGAATGAAAAAAACATCTACAACCACGAAATCAAGCCGGAATTGAGCATAGTTCAGAACGTGACACTTTGTTTAGCCCTTCCAGACTTTGAAGGTCGCCCGCTGGAGGAAACATGTCCCTTCCCTGAAAGTATTGGGCATTTAACCTTCGTGATAAGGGGGCAAACTGAAGATCTCAGGGATGAAGTTTTCTCTATCGAAAATGAAAAAGGACAAGTAAGCCTATCAAAGGTTAATGATCGACTACACAATACTTCTTCCAGAAAAGAACCACCCTACCTCCATACATAATTGCATATGTCCTTGACCATCTTGCACAACTCTCAGAGCACCTTAGCCGGTCGGAACGAGTACTTAGGAAGCTGACGTTACCACTGCAAACCAACCTTAGTAATCTAACTAAAGAAAACCAACGTTTAAGATTCCAAAACCAAGTAATTTTAGACAAACTAAATGACGTAAAAACACAACAGCATGACTTCAAAAAATTTGTTAGTGAAATAGGAATTTCAACAAGTCAATATTTACTAATAGAACCAATATTAAACCATTCTTACCCCAACGAACCTCAAGAGCCCACTCTGGATAGTATGCCTCTTACCACTGAGATTCAACTACATGTGAACGAAGGAGAGAATGCAAACGAATGTGTCGAACTTCAGAAAAAAAACAACAACTCGCTAAACAAAATTCCTACTCCACTAGCTGCCATGTCCGCGAAGACGTGATTCGCCAGGTTCACTAGCAGTGACTGAAGCATCATGTACAAGAGGAATTATAGTCCCCACCCAGACCTCTGTAAGCCCTAAAACAAGCATAACGGATTCGACTTTAATTGAGTATCCCACATTTGCGGAGACAGTCCAAATTCCCGTAGTCGAAAACCAAAGTTTAAAAAATTTAAGCAGTCCCATCTAAACCTAATCTCTTTCTCAGCGAACTACTAATGTATCAGTTGATACGAACCTCCCATTGATTACTCAGGCAAGAAGACTGGTGGACATATACCATATGTCAGCTGTTCGCACCAGAGAAAAGATCTTCGTATCCA
The DNA here is from genome assembly GCF_048544385.1 of Mastigoproctus giganteus. NCBI lineage: Eukaryota > Metazoa > Arthropoda > Arachnida > Uropygi > Thelyphonidae > Mastigoproctus > Mastigoproctus giganteus. The sequence goes on from NC_143580.1 coordinate 137,814,785, forward strand.
GACTGGGCCCTGAGACAAGAACAAAGCGTATTAAAAGTCTATTTTTGATGGAATGTGGGTTTGAAGTGGACGTATAGAAATTAAGAACCGAACACCCATGCTATGCCTCCTTCCTAGTGATATGCACATCTAACGCGACTAATACTGTCATGAACCAGAAGAACTGGCCTCCAGGAACACTGGTTAAGCCTTTTAAAGAAAGACCCCCCCATGAGGGTGCACAGACAAAACTCATAATCTAATCCAACGTAGCAACTAATGGCTAGTTTGGAGACTGAATCGAAAACTATGCAATTGCGATATTTCCTACAAAATGTCAGGAGTTTATCTAATAAGCTCCATTCCCTCCAAACGCTTTTATCTCTCAGAGAAATTGATCTCATCTGTTTAACGGAGACCTGGCTGACAAATGAGCGACAAATTGATATACTTCTTAAAACTACCCCTTATAAAGGTATCGGAAACAGTAGAGGTATGGAAGAGGAGGGGGGCGTCCAAATATTCTTTCCAATCCAGATGGCAGGCGACAAGAGTTAAACTAAGTCAGTTTAACAACTTTGAAGCTTTGTGTGTAACACTGGTGAACCGACAAGTGAAAAAACAAAACTCTTTGGTTTACCTCCCTTCTGACCATTCCGACGTTACACGGATTGAACTCCAGACCTGGTTAGTAAAAAGCCTAGCCCCTACTCAACAAACTGTTGTAGGTGGAGACTTTAATATGCCAGTCCTAATACATGTAAAAGCTCTACAAGACTTAAAGTTAACCTTGAATTCTTTAGACCTCAGGAGACATATCACACCGTCAACAAGAAAAGGTCAAGCTTTAGATCTAGTATTCCCCAACTGTAATAACATACCCAACCCTTTTCATTCTCATCAGATCACTCACCATCTCCATACCAACGTTATCGGGAAAGAAAAATTATAAATAACTATTCGTATACTCACTCTGATCTGATTTTTTTCTCCAAAATTCCTGAAACCTGAAATAGTTTTCAACCATCTCTCCACCATTGATTAGGATAATTTATCTTCACTATCTGTTGAAGAGGCAATCCAGACCCTAGCTGAGCAGTTGAGACATATCGCCATGATCGGAGCGTCTAAACAAGTCAGAATTACTGAGAGAACCCAGCGGTGGTTCCATCCGGATATGAAAATTGCCTTTAGAAGTAAGCAGAGGGCATATAGAAAATGGTTAAAATCGAGAAGCAGTACAGACCACGAAACCTTTAAAAGAGAGAGAGCTCGTTTCCTTACACTGTTAACACTGTTTTGTGCATGGTATTAAAAATTTACCGAGGTTTTCCACACGTCAGGAAAAGGCAGGAGAATCATATTAATTGTATAGGAACAACTGCACGCTGCAAAGAAATAAAGCAGATGTGAACATTTCCTGGAAAACAAGCTGCAGCAGTCTCTGATTTCAGAGACTGCTGGGAGTCATTGCGAAACAAGTAAATACATGGGCTGTGTTAGGGTAGCAGAATAGGAACAGCTGCATGTATAATTAAGTGAACACCAATGCTATGCTAGGAGTTTGGTAAATGAATTTGAGGCTTTGGTCAAAACATCAAAGGCAGATATTGTTGGGATATCAGAGACGTGGTGTCACACAGATATAAGGAATGCAGAACTGGAATTTGGGGAGTACAATGTCTACAGAAAGGATAGGAAGGGAGGAGGGGTTATGCTATTAGTAAAGAAACACAAAATCCAAGGAAGTACAGCTGGACATTTCAGTTTGGTGTGACATAAGCATTGGGAGATCAAAGTAGGAGTGTGTTATAGGGCTAATGACTCTGAGTATAATAAGAAACTGTAACAGGGAAATAGAGTGGGCCAGTACATCAGAGAGTCTTATAATGGGGGATTTTAATTTCCCAGAGATTAACTGGAATTTGAGGTTTGGTCACTCGCATTCTAGCACGGCTTTTGTGGATTTATTGAATAATTGTTTTCTACAGCAACAAGTTCGGGAGGCAACTAGAGGGAGTAATACTCTTGATCTGATTATCAGCAGTGATCATTCGTGTATTACGAATCTGCAGATAAAGGAACCACTAGGTGGCAGTGATCACAGTGTACTAATATGGGATTTAATTAAAGATTTAATTACCATCAGGGGTAAAGGAAAGGGTTTTTGCTTTCGTAAAGGTGAGTACAGTGGTCCCAGACAGTTTTTAAATTCTGTACAGTGGGATCAACTGACGATGTTACCAACAGTAAATTCTAAGTGGGAAGCATTCAAGGAATTAATCTTGGAAGATGCTACGCTTTTCATACCAACTAAGAAATATTGTTCAAGGTTTAGGCCTAAATGGAAGTCAGATGAACTAATGAGACCTGTGGCAGAGAAACAAAATGCACGGGATACATATAAATTAACAGGTGACACGGCAGCCTATGATAGATATAAGCTGGTCTGTAACCAAGTCACAAGGTTAGGCAGGCAAAGGCAGATTACGAGAAACCTTTAACAAAGGATGCAAAGAAAAACATCTACGACTTCTTTACTTGTGTAAACCCTAGAAGGAAGGGTATGAATTAGATTGGTCCACTTGATATCGATGGTCCAACTGTTAATGATTCTGCTCAGGTACCTGACAAACTCAATGAGTATATTGCATCTACATTCACACATGAGGAGTTATTCAGGGAGGGGAATGCCAGAGATGAATTAAACTCTGGAAGTGAGCTAGATAATTTTGTAATAACTGAGAGCAAAGTGAAGGAGAAATTGTTCAAGATAAACATAATAAAGGCACCTGGCGTGGATGGTATCTATCCAGTTATATTAAAGGAAGAAGAAAACGAAGTCACAAACTCTTAGCCATAATTATATGAGCTTCATTGGACTCAGGGGGAGGTACCCATGGACTGAAGATGTGCGAATGTAACTCCAATTCACAAAGGATGATGAAAGGGTGACACAAGTAATTACAGAGCTGTTAGTTTAACTTTTATTCCGTGAAAATGAATGGAGGCACTGGTTAAAGAAGCACTGCAGGATCATCTAGACAAGACTTCAGTTATAGCTCGGACACAGCATGGTTTTGTTAAGGGGAAGTCTTGTCTGATCGATTTGATTGGATACTATGATGTGGTCACAAAGGAACTGGATGCAAAGGATAAATTTGATACCATATACTTGGATTTCAGGAAGGCTTTTGATACTGTTGCATATGAAAGACTACTGCACAAATTGAAGCAGTGTGGCACTGGAGGAAAATTGCTGGTATGGATAAAGGGATGGCAGAGTGGCAATCAATGGACACTGCTCTTGGTGGATTAATGTTATTAATGAAGTTCCCCATGGTTCAGTGTTGGGGCCATTGTTGTTTTCTATATTTATTAATGATATTTATGATGGTATATCAGGCTTAATGTCCAAGTTTGCAGACGATACGAAGGTTGGCAGGGTTGTTAATGACACTAATGGCAGTACGCTGCTGCGACAGGATCTAGAAAATTTGAGCAGATGGGCTGAGAGGAGGCAACTATAGTTTGACATTGACAAATGTAAAGTACTGCATATGGGAAGCAGTAACTCCAGAGTAAAGTACCAACTGTGCGGTACCACAAGGATGGTAGTAGAGAATGAAAAGGACTTGCAGGCAGTTGTGAAGGCGAATATGAAGTTTTCTGAGCAGTGCAGACAGTCTGCCAGAGTAGCTCATGGTGTCTTGTCAATGATATACAGGAATATTTTTAGCAGGGATAAGGAGGTGATTATCCCCGTGTATAAGGAAGTGGTCAGACTACACCTTGATTTATATATAAATTCTTTATTGCTGATAAGTACAGAACATGTACTAGAGACAATAATACTCATCACGGCGACATGGCCAGGAGTTTTACATTATAATATTGAGATTAATTGGCAAAACATTTTTTACCATTACATGGAAATTATTAGTTACACAAATTAAACATGTAAAAATGAAATTATAATAATGAAAATATGAGGACTGAACGTCATATGGAGGAAGTTATCCCAGTTCCACCGATGTAATCCACTCGAGGAGCATGTGACGGTATTTGTAGTCGGTAGCCATTTTTTGTAGGTCGACTCCAAGACGGAGCAGTGCCTGAATTTTGGGGAGTGCCTGGGCAGGTAAGAACCGACTACACAGTTTCAGCCGGTTGTATTTGAGGGTTAGTGTGGGCTCTGACTTCAAGGATGGCGGAGGATTGTGCCACTGACAGAAATCCCAGATGTTTGGGGCGTTTATCACTCCTGTGTACATTTTTACTGAGGTCATTAAACGCCTGCTGTCAATTAACCTTGGAAGCCTGGGTACATTTAGCTGCTCAGCCATGTCAGTTGTTCTCAATTGAGGGGGTCGGCGATGCTTATTTGTGGCCCATTTCAGGGTCCAGTATTCACACGAGAACACCGGTTTTTGAAGAGAGGGCGACGCAGATGCTCAGATCTCAGCTGCATATAAAATAGCCGGATAAACAGTGGCTTGAAGATATCTAGTAGTGGTTGCGGCATCATTGGAATGAAGTAGGTGTTGTTTCGCTCTCCAGCGTAGGGTGTTAAATCGCTTCCGGAGGTATTCCGTGTGAACATTAAATTTCAGCCTCGGATCAAAATAGATACCGAGATCCTTATGGCAGGTAACTACTGGGATGAGAGTACCTAAAACTGAAGGTTGAATTATTGTTGGTTGGTGTTTCAATGAGTATATCATTATTGCAGATTTTGAAGGGTTAAGGTTTAATCCAAACATCTTCAAGTAAGTTGAAAGGTCGGTCAAATTCTCTGTGATGGAAGACGTAATTGCCATTGGGTCTGCAGACGGTGGGATTAAGGTCAGAAACTTTATATCGTCGGCATATATTATAGCATCATCACGAAGACGCATAAAAGGAATCAGAATGGCTGAGAAGAGAAGGCCAGACAGGACACCACCTTGTGGGACTCCTGCATTGATTTTTCTTGTAAAGTGGGTCTTCTTCAAAGTGAGGTGGACACTTCTATTCTTCAATAAGGCGGTGAGGAAAGCTAGAAGGTCTCCATTAATCCTGAAGAAGAATTGTAGAAGACTGAGAAGGGCTGTGACGTCTAGACTGTCAAAAGCAGCTTCAATATCGGCGTACACTATAGCTAATTCAGATTTATTTTCGAAGGCTTGAAGAATTGAAATCTGTGCGGCCATGAGGTTTGTTATGGTGGATCTATTTTCGACTGCGAAATGGAACTGTTTCAGCTTCTGTAGCATCAGCTGTTTGTTTAATGCTGGAAGGAGTGCCTTTTCTAGAAGTTTCAGTAGGGTGGAAGAAGTTGAGATTGGTCTGAAATATTTTAGGCTTGTTGGTGCTTTAACCTTAGGTAGTGGCCTCACAGAGTATTCATTCCACTGAGCAGGGAAAACTCGTGTGGAAAGAACTGAGTTGTAGATTGAGAGTAATGCATCTAGGATATAGGGGCTAAGGCATTTAATTATGAAATGAGGTATCTTATCACAGCCTGCGGTACTAGATGGACGCAGGGAGTTAATTGCATATATCAGTTGCTGTCTTGTGATGGAAATTATGGAGAGGTCATCAGTAGCAGCAAATTGAGAGTTTTGGAGAGGGATTTCGGCAGAAGCGGACTTGGTTTTGAATCTTGAAATGTAGTTCATCCAGTTATCTAGATCAAGATTTGAATTAATGCAACTGTGTCTTGATGAGTATGGCGCTTTTCCTTTAGACAAGGTAGTATCGGTGTATCTCTTTATTGAGTACTATATACACGTCTGGAGTCTTCATTTTAAGAAGGATGTAGAGCTGCTGGAACAATTTATTTATTTATTTATGCAAATATTTATACAAAAATAGCAGTGAGATTTAAAATGTGCTTTTAAATGCAATTTTAAAATCTGACATCTTAAGAGCACGCTCAACTGCACCAAAAACTCTAAAGAAGAGCACGAGTTTACCAAAATGTAACAACGTTGATTCACACACGTGAGCGAACTACAACCGATTAGCCTGTCTGGGAGGTTTGTTTACGAGTATATATTACTGATATGCAGGGGCATGTAGGGTAAAATAATCTACAATAGAATAACCAACGTTACCAACCTGAGGAACACGTGTCATTGGTGGCACGCCTTCTAATGTTGAAAAAACAACGTATAATTTTTTTATAAAAATTATACAAGTGATTTTAAAAGAAATGGAATTAATCTGGTACAGTTTAACTCTGATTTCAACGTAAGGGAACAAAAGGTTTGTTTTTAAAACCCTATAGTTAGTATAGAGCGGATAAGTTGGAGGAAGAGTGGACTTGATATCAATTCTCTGTGGACGAAAATGTATTCCCTAACCTATACTAAAAAGTGTTTAGGGCTGAAAGCTTCAGAAAATTTAGTAGACGAACAAATTAATGCAAAGCATTAATTTGTAAATCACCGAAGTAGGTGCAATGGCATCGCTTTATTACATCTCATATTATAAACGCCTTCACAACGAGTTGCCTGTTATTGCACTACCTCGAATAAGCAATGCTTCCCTAGTCGAGAAGACGGATATTAAATCTCGTTTGTGGCCCGTTTCCTAACAGTTAATCTTTATTTCTTCACGATGACTGTGCATGTCTAAGTTTGTGGTGTTCGGTCTGTAGTAAGATATTTATGCTTTTTTTGTAATTTTCTTAATAAGAGTCTTGTATGACAAATGTGATCGTACTTTTTTTTTTTTTAACCGACTCAACAATAACACTTATTGACCGACTTACTCGTAAGTACTTGGCAATATTCTCCCAGACAAGCCCTCGTGGGTAGCACAGTTAGTGTAATCACCATCCTCCCCAAACCGGGTGAAAAAGACCAGAGTTCGAATCCTATCAATGACGCCAGGAACTGTTATGGGTCTTATACTGATTTCCAAAATTTATTGAAGAAAGTTTTAATTCCATGATAGCAGAATTAAATCGCTAGTGTAGGTGAAAAGATTAACTCTGTAGTCCGACAAATAAGTTTTCACTCGGCATACAGATGTCCAAATTTTGTGCAGAAAGAAACACGGTATTATACTTTTTTCTCATTCACACCAGTACTTGACTAAATATTTAATATTATTTTAGGCAAGCTTGCACAGACCATACATCTGAATCATCATTAAATTGATCTTAAGGAGCGCAAACGAAACTTTAGATCTCAGCAGAAACTTATCGATGAGTACGGATGTGTATAATTTCTTCTAATATGTTCATATTTTTAAAACTTTTAGTTTTCAGATGCCAGTATACGTGTCTACAAATTGATTATATTCCACGATCAAGTGCTCCATTTCAAAAAAAGAAGAAAAAAAAAGGAATTTCCATAATAAAATTTGCGTAAACTCACCTGAGAAAAGTTAACTCGGGAAGTACATTAACAAGATCGCATTCTAGGTTTTAATTCCATCAGTTGTTGTGAAGGAACAACCTTCATCATCATTGTGCTGATGTACGTGCAACAGAAAAAACACAGTTGACATTCATGTAAACTTTATTCATAGCACAATTTCACATTGGTTCTCGATATTTCTGATTAACATCTATTTAGAGGCACGCACTGGCCATATTTGTTCCGCAGCAGCCCTCGTTTGCAGAAACATTCTCCGCTACATACCGTTGGGCAACCCACTTTGGGTCCGCCAGGGTATACACATTTCTCAGTACAGTAATTTCCACACGTTTTGAATTCTTCCCCTGGTCGATTGCAAACTGAAAGAAAGTTTAAAGTAAACGTAATGAAATATTAATGAAGAAAATATTTATATCTAACATCTGAAAAGAAGTGAGGGGTTTTTTTATTGGTAAAAATGTGCATATTATTTTCTGGAATATATTGTTGTCAGTTGTGTTCTGAAAACGCGCAACACGATTAAGTGAAAGTTAAAAATTCTAGCTAGAGATAGATATTGCTGCTACTAGCATTGTCACATTTTTTATATAAAGAAGCTGATATTCTTCAAGTTTGTTACGAATAGTGAGATATATACGTAGTACAGGATTATTAATTTTAATAGTTATTTTGAATTTAATAGCGTTAATATACCTGTAATTCTAAATTTCGCTAATTCATAGTTTATTGAATTGACTTAATTAATGCTTTAATTTAAATTTTGACTAGTTCGTATTAGTACAGACGTTTTAGCAGCCACTACAGCAGGAGAGCTAGACAAACAATTGGGGAGGGGAGGAATGGAATCGGAAGCTTTTTCATTTGGCTGATGCTGTATAATGTTGCGCAAGGTCTTTTCTCCGTTGTAGTATAAACTTGCTAGTGTACCAACAATTCTCAGTTATGGTGTGATGTGTCAGTTAGGAATAAATGTTCTTTGCAAGAGTTACACTAATATTTATATCCGGAGAACCCTGGCTTTCATGTAATCGTCTAGTAGTTAGTTAGGACAAATCCCGTGTTCTAAAAACTTACTCAGATGGACGTTGAGCAAATCTGCAACATCAAGATCGCGTTGTGATTATTTTCACCTTTGACTCCTTTCTATTTGATTAGAATCAAAAGCGCCGCCTTAACAGTTCTTTATCAGTAATCCATTCAAAGAAATCATGTGTCATCAGAGAGTAATCAATAGGCAAAAATTAGCAAACAAAACATGGTTTATTAAACATACTAAATCGTTACAAAATACAGTTAGACAAAACAGTGTATAAGTCTTTAGTAAAATAGCCTTGAGCTTTTATACCTTTACATATTTAGGTAACCAACGGATTAATTAATAATGGTGTGGGTTTGCAAATTGTTATGTTCTTCATGAACAATCGACAGCCAAAGTGCGTTCATACATCGCGTAGCTGACGAATATTACACCACATTGGTAGAACATGTAAGATTGTAGGCCATGATTAATATTCAGTCTTACTATTTAATTATAATATTCAGTTTTAATGTTAATTAGGATTATTCAGTTTTAATATTTAATTATAATTAATTCTAATTAAATAACGTCCGGTATTCATGTACAAGTTATAGTATCTATTAAATATGAAATGCTAAGTAAAATAACAAAACTCTCATCAAGGTATGAGTGTCCGTGAGGATAAATGTCTTTTAGCACATAAAAATTATATAAAAGGGGGGGATGGAAGTATGTTCGACTTAGCGCAATTAAGTTCCGTTTATAATTAAATAACGAGGGTTAACTTACCCGAATAATTCAGCAACGCCTCAGGAACTGTAGTTAAAGGACAGTAGTTCATCTCGATTCCTTCCTATATCTCATCAACGAGTTTTTAGCCTTCTTCTTCTTCCGACTTTTCGTTTCCCCTTCTTAAGAATATTTTCTTCACATTCTAAAAAAGATTATCATTGCGACGGCTCTCTATCTTAACAAAATCCTAACTCAAACTCCGCTAACTGCCCTTACAAGTCACAGCTCTTTCACTGACCAACTCTCACTGTCCAAGGCTCGGCTCCAACTACCTCGAACTCCGACTTCAACTATTCCCACACCCTAACTGTTAACCGAACTTCCTTCCCCCCTATTTCCCTTCTAGTTAGTTTCGTCAAACGGAAAAACATCTGGGGAACTGTATTTTTACAGCGTTCAGACTCAACCGAAAATCCGATTTATGAAAGTCGTTGAAAGAATTACATGTTTGTATGAGGCTCGCCCAAAAGCCAAAACGGACATAAAATCGTCTACTCCGACACAAGAAACTATGAAATAATAAACACTCTGCTGATGCCTGAATCAAACACAATACTAGTAGTGTTCTCCGAAAATCTAACTCCCCTGTTTTTCGTCAACAATACGCTTGCCCGCTCCGAACGAGTAAATAACGTACGGCAGGCGTCGGACGGTGGTTTTGGAATTTCGTGGGTGCGGCTCTGCTCCCATGCGAAAGCGAAAGTAATTCTGCCTTCTCCGGCGAGGTAAATATCGTATGACAGATACAGTGCAGCAAAAAAGTATGAGGCCCTTGTGCTCTCTAAGAATGTACCAATACGGTTAAAAATAAATGCATTTTTAACACCCCTCCGCGCCACCAGTAGATTTTGCGCAAGTGAAAAGAAAATTTCACATGCTCAAAATTTAAAGCATTACACAACTCTCAAAGATTGAGCATAGGGCCTTTAGGGGGGGAAAATCAGACATCTTTCCTCTTACATAATCAAATTAACCTAAATTAAACAAAAGGTGTCAAATATAACACTGTGTTCAACACATAGTGTACAATACATAAATATTGTTGTCTGAGGATAATTACTGTTCATGTTTTTACACTTTTGCACATGACAACCTTACCTGGTTGGAGAGACAACAACAACAATCTTTGCAGCAAAAAAAAAATTAACACAGTAAAAAATGGTAAGTGTTCTTGGAGAATTATGACAGTGTCTCTCTTGGTTTTACTCATTTCTGTTTATTGATTGTGCTGTAGGATGTTCTTTTTGTTCACTATTGTTGGTTCTGGACCATCAAAGTTCTGTCGTATTGGAGAAACTATCTTTCATTATCTGAAGAATCGGTAAGAGTTCATCTCCTCTGGAACATGGAGGATGTAGGTGATGTGTGACATCCATCACCATTCGATGCAGTAACATGACATGAAACAAATAGAAGTACAAAAGTATTAATATCTGTCCTTGTTTCTAATATTGTTTACAAAATATGATGTATATCTAACACAAAACAGAATTCACATCTATGACAATTAACAACCAAGACAGTACATTGTATATATAATGTTATTTCAACATTTGTGTAATTATATATTTAAGCTAAATTGAATGTAGATTAGCCATCCCTTACAATACATAATCAGGGTTTAATACAAAAAAAAATGCTTAAGGAACAAACAATTACAATGGCTACATCCACAAAATATAAAGAAATAAAGAGTAACATATTAGATTAATTGATAAGTAATTGATAAGTAATTGTACCTGAGATTATATAACTATTTATGCAGTATAATAATAATCAGTGCATAAATACTTCTGACAGATGTTGCACTTCTGTCAGTCACTTCTACACCTGTTCAGAAATTGTACAATACTAATGTCTGACATTCAGTGGTTATATATGTCTAATATATATATATAGAGCTAAGATTACATACATGATAATTCAATACTGCAGTAACATAAACTAGTTACAAACTGTGATTATTATGAAAACATATTATGTAATTGTTCAACATGAACATCTGACAGTAATATATCAGTCCTTATTTATCTCAACATTCAATCTGGTCAGTAGCCTTCTCCAACTTCACTAGTCCTTTAAACTCAAGCTACTGAATGGAGGTATTGGTTGAGTGCACTGCACAGTGCTCCACCAAGCGTTTCCAAGGACACAAGAAAGGGTTGTCTCTTGGTAATGGTAATAGTTCCTTATCTGGGCAAGGAGAAGTCCCTTATGTCTACTACTGTTCTAAAGGGAAGGGTCTCCGGTAGGAATTGTGCTTTTCAACCCCTTTGGTGAGAATTGACTAGCACGGCATAGCAATCAGGTCGATCCATGACCCAGAGGGTCAAGAATTTGAGAGCTCCTTGCTCTTGGACTGAAACCATGTACTGATTGTCACATCCAATTTTGAGAATCTCCTTTGCTGAGGGTGCATCTTCTTCACCTCTAAACCACAGGATATCAACAAACAACCTGTTGTTGAAGGGGATGATTAACAATCTGCAGGGGTTTTCTTGGGCCGACTGAGCACCAAGGTCTTCAAAGTTTCTGCATGGACAACAACTTGGCCCACATCTTTGTATGCCATAGCTCTCCACAGCCACAGCATCCGTGTGAGGAGGAAGGCTCTCAGTTTGGTCACAAAATTTAACACATTCCTGACTAATAATGTTGATGTAACTGCAAGTGGGAAGAGAAAAAAAAAAACACAAGCAAGGAGAATAATTCCACTTATTCACTCTTTCTCTCCTCACTCTTCCCTTTCAGTCAAAAGATTTGTTTCATTTACGTCTTCTCGTATTATTTTGAATCACAGGAGAGGGATACCTTAGGTCATTTACACTTCTCATTTACTCATTTCATTCACTCTTCCTGTTCTCACTCACAACCTCAAATGTCACTTTCTCGATTTCCTTACATTCCATTTCAGAAATGAATCACTCAATTTATTTGCAAAACAAAACATGTCATGCACGGAAAACTAACAAGATTCCCATCCCAAAAAAAATACTTAGAAACCATTCTCTTATTTTGAAAATCGCCCCTGATTTTCCTAATTAACACAGTGTTTTATTCATCAGCAGTCTGGAATCTTGAAGGCACGAGCATGAGTACAATACTCAGCAGTCTTGTTTCCGTTTCCTTTTCCATTATAGTTGATATTAACTATGTGTTTGTTCTATATTGACTTATCTACATTCATATGATATCAATCACTCCCTTAATTTCATCCATGATGGAGTCCTCAATAGTAGGTAAACTTTATTTGAAAAAATTTAATTATGGAACTAGAAATCTGATTCGTGTTGTTTCACATCCTTATCTGAGAGTAAAACTGAGAGGTGTTTTTTTTTTTTTTTTTTCAAAATAGCACAGGGAGATGGATCCCAAGTGTAGATCTTGAAATTCAGATGTTACCTTCTTTTTCTTTAGTCTTTTCTTCAGGAAAAAGACAAAACAAGTAATACCTGGGTGGAACCAGCCGTTCCCAGGACAATTGCTTCACCTCGTCCCCAAAATGAAAGAACCAAATATGATTTTTTTTTTTTCTCTGGATCCAATCACCTGAACTTAAATTTTAGCTATGCAATGAGAGAGAGAGAAAACAAAAGTAACCAGGGGCTTACTGGCCATGCCCTAGCCAAAATGCGCCCTTCCTCTCTGCATTTAATCCTGTATAATTTTATAAACTTGATATGTTTGTGCAAAAAAATAATAATGTCTGTTCAATAGAAATATTCCATCACTGGTCATATTTGATCAGAAGCTGTAGTGCTACTCTCCTTTTACTCCCCTTTTCTTTTTTTTTTTCGGATAATGATTCTTACTTTACATGGAATTTAGGTTTTTTTTTTTTTCTTTCCTGTGTTTCCACCATCATCATTCAATACTCTGTGCTTGTTGCTCCATCCATTTACACAACTGCTGATAAAACATACTGACAGAATCCAACAAAAATGATCAATATCTTCACCTCTATGGTCACGTTCTTTGATCCTTTGTTTGCCATAACTTCGCTTATCCCCTTTTTTTTCTCATTAAGGTAACCTTTTCCATATGGTGAAAACTGGGCTTGCTCACCAGTCAACACATGACCCACTGTGTCTAACCTGATCCACGTTTACATTGGTGGCATCAAACACATTCTGTAGAAAATAACTGGTGGGTTCCTAACAATCTACGATCCAACTCTGCTAGCCAATACGATTCGGCTGCTAGCCTCTGACATATACATAAGGCCTGCCAATTAACTACATATAAATACAGAAAAGAAATGTCACTCTCATGTGCCTCTCCTGTTCCAACAAAGAAAAATTGTCCTGTTCCTTCAAGACAGAGGAAACACAATAGTGAGCCTCCTCCCACACTGTTCTTTCATTCTTCAGGGTTTCTATCTTACTAATTCTCTCTTTTTTGTTTTTCTTAATCTCTCCAAGCATCTCTAAGTGCACCTGCCCAATCAAATCCTTTGCCTTCAACTCGTCGGTTTAACCTCGCTGCCAGTGGCGCTCCTAGCATCCACTGAAAGGTCCTATCCACCATACTTGGCTGTTCATCTGGGTCTGCAGTTCTCTGTTCTTCACTATTTTGATCTGGAGGTTCACTCCTCTGATTCTCTGTTCCTATGGTAGGATAATTTTGTTCTGCCTCATCTCTTCTAACTGGAACTGACTCGGGCACTACTTCATTTTGTGGTGGAGAGATACTAGACACCACAGGAGGGGGGTGAGTCACACGGCTACGTAAGTTGTATGGGTGAGACTGGGTGGGTACCTGTGTAATTCTGTCTGAACTTCCAGACGGCTCTGTCCTCCACTGATTCCTCGATGGGAGAGAAGACAATGGGATTGATACAGGCAAACTCACCGTTCTATCTGGTTGTAGTCTCACAGGTCTGGGGTGTATTGGTGGAATCAACGCACATTCTTCTAATATGGGCTCATCAAAGATCCAAGTTTCCTTCGGCACTGTCTCTGTACATGTCTGATCCAGTGATTCACTATCTTCGGGTTCTTCTTCCTCTCCTATTCTAAGTTCGGGAAAAACTTTCCGATCGACAACCTTTGTCAACCGATCCACATGCACTATCTGCCTGTCCTTTGGGTTATACAGATTTTGTATCTCATAATTGACCAAAGAAGTTTGCCTAATTACCCGGTATGGACCTGAGCTTAATCGGGCCAGTTTCTTCGTAGTACCTGTCTTTATCTTAGGTGTGAACAGGTAAACTAAACTTCCAACACGAATATTTTTATCTACTGCCACAGCAGTTCTGCGTTCTTCTTGTTTCTGTACAGCCTCTTCCAAATGTTGAGACACAATCTCATAAGTCCTTTGGAGACGTGCACACATTTGTTCTGAGTAGTTTTCTAACGAGGCATAGCTCCGTCTGGTTTTTCCATGCCATAGGTCAGATGGTAACACTAAATCTCTACCATAGATTAAGAAATTGGGCGATTCCTGAGTAGCACTATGGGTTGCTGCATGGTACACAGCTATCGCCAGTGGTGTCATTTCATCCCAGTCCGATTGAGCCTCATTTATGACATGCGATAAAATATTTGCTAAGGTGCGATTTAGACGTTCTACTTTGGCATTTGTTTGCGGATGATATCGAGACGTATGAATTTGATGAATATTCAACCTCTCACACACTTGTCGTACCAAAGAGGACATGAAATTTGTGCCTTGGTCTGTAAGAATGTACTTAGGAATTCCATGCCTAGCAATCACATTATTAATAAAAGCTGTAGCAACTTCATCCGCTTTTTGAGTCTGCAGTGGGACCACTTCGGCATAACGAGTAAAGTTGTCAACTGCCAACAGCAAATACTTGTTTCCTTTCAGTGTCATTGGGAGAGGTCCCAAAATGTCTAATGACACCCTCACCCAAGGGGCGTTTTCGACTGGGACTCTCATCAGAGCCGCTTTAGCTTTAGGATTATAACCTTTTCGTTCCATGCAAGATGGGCAAGATTCAAGATAATTCCGGATATCTGCGTACATGCCTGACCAGAAAAAGTCCCTTTTAACTTTTTCCAGTGTCTTCTGTAACCCTAAATGGCCTCCAGAAAGTAAATCGTCATGGCATGATTTTAAAATTTCCCCCTTTAGACCTTCTGGAACGACTAACTGTTCATTTGGGTCTTCTCGGGTGTTTCCAGAGCCAGACAGAGTATAGTGGTACAATAATCCATCATTACTCATATAAAAGGAATCTGGCACTCTTGTTGATGCCTGGAGTGTTCCTTCTAGCGCTTCGATTAATTTCCGCAAGATCGGATCTTCTCTCTGTAGAGTTTTGATCAAAGTTCTGGTTTGATTTTGAGGAAAAATCACTGGTTCCTGATTTGCCTCTGTTGATATTGGAGCGACTACCTTCATATTTCTTTGTTTCCTGTGCTTTTTCTGTGACTCATCTTCCTCTAACACAGGTCTAGAAAGGAAATCTGCATTTGAATGAACTCGACCAGGGCGGTAGACAATTTGAAAATCGTATTCTTGCAACAACATGCTCCAGCGGGCTAATCTAGGCGATGGGTTCTTTAAATTAAGCAAAAAGCTCAATGGTTGATGATCAGTTATTAGTGTAAAATGATTTGACACTAGAAAAGGTTTAAATTGCATGACTGCAAAGATTATAGCCAAGGCTTCTTTCTCAGTAGTACTGTAGTTCAATTCTGACTTTTTTAACAGTCTAGATGCATAAGCTACTGGCTGTCTAGAATTCTCATCTATCTGTACTTCTAAGCATGCTGCGACACAATATGAAGATGCATCAGCAGATACCACGAAAGGTCGGGAAAAGTCAGGGTAGACCAACAAAGGTGGGGTGGTCAGAACAGTCTTTAACTGGTCGAAAGCCTGCTGCGTTGAGCTGTTCCAGACAAATGGTGTTTCTTTCTTTGTCAAATTTGTTAGAGGTCTCGCAATCTCCGAAAAATTTGGAATAAATTTCCTGTAAAATCCTGCCATTCCTAGAAAAGATCGCACTTGTTTCGCAGTTCTTGGGGCTCGACACTCTCGAACGGCAGCCACGTTGTCGGGATCGGGGCGAATACCTTCAGAATTGATTAAATGCCCAAGGTATTTTAATTGTTCTTTTAGGAACTCACATTTCTTAGGTTTTAGCTTAAGGTCGTATTCTCTCAGATGCTGGAAAACCTTTCGCAGCTTCGAAAAATGAGAATCCAGGTCGGACGAAGCAATAATTATGTCGTCGAGGTAGGCGAAAATGGATTCCTTCCCAAGGTCATGAAGCACCAAGGAGAGGGCCCTTACGAACGCAGAGGGCCCGTTCTTCAATCCCAATGGCATTCGGGAAAATTCATACAAAGATTCCCCAGTGGTGAAGGCGGTTTTGTGCCGATCCGCTGGGTGCACCTCAATTTGATGGAAACCACTTTGCAAATCGAGCGAAGAGAAATATCGCGCCTGACCAAGAGTTTGCAGTATTTGATCAATATGAGGGAGAGGAAAGCAATCAGAGAGAGTCTTAGCGTTCAATCTCCGAAAGTCCACACAGAGTCTGTAACTAGCATCTCGTTTCTTGACTAAAACAATTGGCGCCGCATATGGGGAATGGCTTGGTTGTATGATGTTGGCTTCCAAAAGTTCATTTACCTGCTTTCGAACTTCATCTTTTAACAAATATGGAACTCTATAAGCTGTCTGCTTGACCAGTATGTTATCAGTCAGTCTAATCCTATGCTTTAACACCTTCGAGTTTCCTAACTGAGCTAGTGATTTAGCGAAAATATCTCTATACTCATATAACAAATCGGACAGTTTATGCCTTTGATCATCTGTCAAGTGATCGAGGTCAAAGTCTTGCAAAGTCACCGGAGCTGTAGTTTTCTCATTAGCTTCCTCACCTGTAAAAACAACTGTATTATCCCTAACACCCTCAAGACTAGCGATATTCATCCCTTTGGGAAGGTGGAGGGTTTCGTTAGTCAGATTGGCTACAAGAACAGACACTCTGCCATCTGGACCTAATCTGTCTATTGAGCATTTGACTGCTAGGTCATCACGACCTAAGTTAGAGTTAGGTTCTGTCAACACTAACTGTTCGGCAGAAGCAGCAAGATGGTTACAAACAGCCGTTACTACTTTTTCTGATGAGGCGGGAATCAAATGTTTGGAAGTTAATTTAGCTACCGACGGTTTTAAATTCAAATACTGGTCTCTTACGCCTTGCTCCTCGCTACCCTCTTCCCTTAAGCAAATGTTCAAAGGGGCAGAGTGTATAATTCCCTTACCCAAGTCTAATGTAAACGAAAATCGCCTTAAAATATTTAATCCTAAGATTACATCGTACTGGTCCTTAAAATTTCCTGAAGCTACCAAAATCTTATCCCGAAAAGTCGCCTGATCTAACTTAAAATTTACTGTAATTTCTGTATGTATTGGAACCACATAACCTGAGACTCCAGTTACAGTTAAATCTGGATGTCTGGGATTCAAGGAGCTATCATGCCTAATTTTTTTAAATAAGTCTGTGCTTAAAAGCGATACACTTGCTCCCGTGTCCACCAAAAACTTGGCTGGGATGCCTTGAACGTACCCATTAATTAGCGGCAGTTTGGCATCATTATTTAATATATAAACCCCATGTTGCGCATTTCTCTGACAGGCATAAGATTTATCGACCCTATGAAAATTCTGGTGAGGGGAAGCGGTTTTATTGCGTTGGAACTTCCTTCCATTTCGTACAGTATTCCCTTTTTGTCATAAATACTTCTCCCCATTTTGCCTATAGTCTACATGATTTGGTGATCTTCCCAAAATAGATCTGTGCTGAGTTTGATCAAAGGTACGTTTATTACTAGGTATTCCCCTTCTCTCCCTTGTAAAGGAGTTCATATTATTGCTATTTCGATTGTTATAATGAGTTTTACCTGTTAATGTATCTCTATTTCCATTAAAATTACTGCCCTTTCCGTTAACATAGGCCGCCCCATTTTTTGGTACTGCAGTGTATTCGCGCACTGCGCGCCCATCATGCCGAGAAGGAGAAAAATTCGGTGCCGGCCGGCGATTGCTTGAACGACCGCAGCCAGCAAAACGATTCTGTCCCTGCTGCCTAGCGTCTCCGCGATTCGGTAACCCACGCTTCCGGCCAAAACTCGTTTCTCCATAGCGTCGGTACTCGCGGTCGTTGACCTCATTCGTAGCGTCTCCTAGCAACGCCCTTCCTGACTGAGAATGCCTTACGGGGAACGCTACGCGATCGCAGAAAGGGGGGGGATGCATAAGTTTCAGTATTGAAATTTTGGCTTGGATGATACCTGTTATTATCTGCGCCTTGTGTTTTTAAATTATTATGTGTAATATTATTTACAGCTAGTGTATGTAGCGATTGCTGTAGGTCTTTTATCTGGTCCTGTAATGGCTTAATGATTTCTTTAAGATAGTTTTCTTGTTGGTCCCATATTTCTCCATCACTGTTATTCTGACTATACATGGCATTAATTGGCCTGTGTTTTGTTTCTGTAATAAGCTCGTTGGTTTCCTCTCGTTTTGCCACTGTAATTGCTTGTGTGAAGGTGAGAGGATTTTGTGAAAGAACCAGCCTCCTGATCTTACTTGAAACACCCCTGAGAAATTGAGCCAGCATTGCCTGATCTAATATTGATAATGCCTCTGGCGACTCACTTTTCGTGTTAAATGCTAAACGGCCCAAATTTTTAACCCTCGTAGCAAAACTTGCTACGGTCTCATTAGGCAATTGTACAGCATGTGAAAAATTATGTAGACATGTCACACTAGGTTCCGTTTTTTCGAACTGAGCCAAAAATGCATTTTTAAACACACTATAATCTTTTTCTTTACGTAAGTCTACAGAATTTGCGAGGAATTCCGCAGC